>NC_064644.1:412961865-413264896 GCF_023864345.2 Schistocerca serialis cubense | reverse complement strand
TTATGCTGTTTTGTATTGCATCAGCCTGTTCTTTGACATGTCTGCTTATAGTAGAGGGGTGTGACATGACATCTGCCACGTTAACTTCTCCGTAATGCGCACCTAGATGTATTAATTCGTGGCCTAGTTATCTGAAACCTTCACCGGAAACAGCATTAAAAGGTCTCATATATTTCGCACACATTACAACACGCTTTGCTGTAATACTATTTTTTATTACTGGCGGTATCCCTAAAAGAGCTGTATGTTGGTGAGGTTTCTTGCAGTGTATTTCTTTAAATGAAAATGAGTAGTTCCCGACTGGAAACACAATAATGTGGAGCAGTTTATGCACGATACGTACCCAGTAGACGCACTGTTTTCGTCTACAACCAACAGAAATGTACTCCGTACTTGGCTTTTTAGACCTTCTTCAATGCGTAAACGTTGGTTTCAATCTTACGTCTTAGGCCCGTTGCACACTTACGCCGGCCGAAGTGGCCGTGCGGTTAAAGGCGCTGCAGTCTGGAACCGCAAGACCGCTACGTCGCAGGTTCGAATCCTGCCTCGGGCATGGATGTTTGTGATGTCCTTAGGTTAGTTAGTTAGGTTTAACTAGTTCTAAGTTCTAGGGGACTAATGACCTCAGCAGTTGAGTCCCATAGTGCTCAGAGCCATTTGAACCATTTGCACACTTACGCGGATGGTCCGCGCTCCGCGTTCCGCGCTCGGTTGGCGGACCCGCGTCATGGTTCACACAGTCGGGCGGATGCGCGCGGTTCTGTGCAGTCGAGTGAACGCGGTCTTCCCTCCACTGTGCTGGATCTCATCTGTGGTGTAACACATCGTTCTGTTTGATCGGATGTATAGAGATGAGCTCGCTGCAAGTAAAAGTCATTTCAGCCTATATGATATACAAAAAGAGAAATTCCACGCGCGAAAGACGGTTTTGGGTGCATCCTATGGTGGAGCAAAGTTGTACGAAAGGAGCGTTCGTCACATCGTATTCCGAATTGCACAAAGACGAAGACAAATTTAATACATATTTTCGTATGTCTATTCGTTGCTTTGACGAGCTTGGCAAAATACAAGACAACCTGACACTTTGAAAGTCTCAGAAGGATACCTATTACTCCGACAGAACGAGTAGCAGTAACCTTAAGGTAAGAATATGAATACAGGGCTATTACAAATGATTGAAGCGATTTCATAAATTCACTGTAGCTCCATTCATTCACATATGGTCACGACACACTACAGGTACGTAGAAAAACTCATAAAGTTTTGTTCGGCTGAAGCCGCACTTCAAGTTTCTCCCGCCAGAGCGCTCGAGAGCGCAGTGAGACAAAATGGCGACAGGAACCGAGAAAGCGTATGTCGTGCTTGAAATGCACTCACATCAGTCAGTCATAAAAGTGCAACCTCACTTCAGGACGAAGTTCAACAAAGATCCACCAACTGCTAACTCCATTCGGCGATGGTATGCGCAGTTTAAAGCTTCTGGATGCCTCTGTAAGGGGAAATCAACGGGTCGGCCTGCAGTGAGCGAAGAAACGGTTGAACGCGTGCGGGCAAGTTTCACGCGTAGCCCGCGGAAGTCGACGAATAAAGCAAGCAGGGAGCTAAACGTACCACAGCCGACGGTTTGGAAAATCTTACGGAAAAGGCTAAAGCAGAAGCCTTACCGTTTACAATTGCTACAAGCCCTAATTCCCGATGACAAAGTCAAACGCTTTGAATTTTCGGCGCGGTTGCAACAGCTCATGGAAGAGGATGCGTTCAGTGCGAAACTTGTTTTCAGTGATGAAGCAACATTTTTTCTTAATGGTGAAGTGAACAGACACAATGTGCGGATATCCTCACGCATTCGTGTAGCAAATTCGCAATTCACCAAAAGTTAACGTGTTTTGTGCAATCTCACGGTTTAAAGTTTACGGCCCCTTTTTCTTCGGCGAAAAAAACGTTACAGGACAAGTGTATCTGGACATGCTGGAAAATTGGCTCATGGCACAACTGGAGACCGACAGCGCCGACTTCATCTTTCAACAGGATGGTGCTCCACTGCACTTCCATCATGATGTTCGACATTTCTTAAACAGGAGATTGGAAAACCGATTGATCGGTCGTGGTGGAGATCACGATCAGTAATTCATGTCATGGCCTCCACGCTCTCCCGACTTAACCCTATGCGATTTCTTTCTGTGGGGTTATGTGAAAGATTCAGTGTTTAAACCTCCTCTACCAAGAAACGTGCCAGAACTGCGAGCTCGCATCAACGATGCTTTCAAACTCATTGATGGGGACATGCTGCGCCGAGTGTAGGAGGAACTTGATTATCAGCTTGATGTCTGCCGAATCACTAAAGGGACACATATCGAACATTTGTGAATGCCTAAAAAAACTTTTTGAGTTTTTGTATGTGTGTGCAAAGCATTGTGAAAATATCTCAAATAATAAAGTTATTGTAGAGCTGTGAAATCGCTTCAATCATTTGTAATACCCTGTATGTATACGGATGGCGATTACTTTAATAATATATTAAATCATTCAAAGCTTTGCTACAGCTGTGTATTACATTCGTTTGGCAATAAACAATTGTACATTTGTATTTTATTACTACCGAATTCCAATAATTTTTATAACATCTCCCAAGATGATGATGACGTTGATTGGGCTGGAGAGGGACGGGGAGTCGCAATTTGTGTCTGTACGGACGGATTCTCGCGGTACTGCATTGATTGGTTAGGATGCTGTTGGGATATTGAAGGTGGGGCGTAGGTAAAAGAGGTCGGTGGATACTGGACAGAGCTGATGGGAATTGGGGGATGTATGTTTAAATTAGCCTGATTTGTGTACTTAATCGACATAAGCAGTTGAAGTACCTGAGTACGAAATAATAGCTTCTGATCAACATTTAATTTCTTCACAGAGGTCCGCAGCTCGTGGTCGTGCGGTAGCGTTTCGCTTCCCACGCCCAGGTTCCCGGGTTCGATTCCCGGCGGGGTCAGGGATTTTCTCTGCCTCGTGATGACTGGGTATTGTGTGATGTCCTTAGGTTAGTTAGGTTTAAGTAGTTCTAAGTTCTAGGGGAGTGATGACCACAGATGTTAAGTCCCATAGTGCTCAGAGCCATCTTCACAGAGGGCAACAGCGAAACAAAGACTGCTCGGTCGTCGTCTTCCTCTTTTTCCTTACCATCTTTTAATAATGTGACTAAATTATCTTCAAATGTTGTGTTCTTGATAGGCCTCTTCCTCTTGAAGGATTGTTTTTCGGTGTTGACATTCAGTCGGACATCATCGGTTTGTTCTTCAGAGGGTTCGTCTCGACTGTTTTCTGCGAGTGCATTGTTGTTATACAGATTATCTTGCACGATCGATACTGAGTCAAAGTTACTCTCTGTTGGTGCAACTCGGAGACGGTCAAGAAAGTGTAACTGCTCATGGTAGATGTATTTTGCTGTCTTAGTTGCTGCTGATCCGGACCTCGTTTGCTTTATTCTAGTGAGGCTTTTAAAACAGGCATCCCGTGCAGTTTTCCATCTCGTCTGGACCTTGTCAACTGAAATAACAAGGTCGATAAGTCTTTTATTACTGAGGACGCGTACATATATTATTTTAAGAAGGAATACATCTAAGGTTCTATGTCAGCGTAGCCGATGTAATACCTAGAATTAATTCTACTTTCCTCAGTGAATGTACATAAGTATCAAATATATGCTTTACACGTTACAGGTATCTTGGAAGCGGAAACACATTTACAGATCTGCATTACTCTTATTTAATGGGTACATCAACAATTCGACAGATTACAAGGCAGGTGAGCGCCACTATTTGGACTACGTTAAGAGAAAAATGCGTGCCTGAGCCCTCAACAGATAAATGGAACGAAATTAGCCATGGTTTCCAAAATGTCGCTAATTTACCTCATTGCATCGGAGCCCTGGATGGAAAACATATTCGTCTAGTAAAACCTATCAAAAGTGGATGACTTCTCTCCAATTACAAGAATTATTTCTCCATTATTCTTATGGTCATCTGTGACACTAACTATTGTTTCACGTTCATTGGTGTCGGAGGATACGGAAGGAACTGTGATTCAAATATTTTTAAAAACAGCGTCTTTTGGAGGAAAATGGAAAAAGAAACATTAGCGTTAGCCCCACCAAAGCCACTGCCAGGTACACACGACTCTCCGGTGCCATATGTTCTTGTGGCAGACGAAGGCTTCGCATTAACACAACGTGTGTTAAGGCCGTATGCGCGAAAAAACATGACTCACAAAAAGAAGATTTTCAATTACCGACTCACCCGAGCCCGAAGGTTTATTGAATGTACTTTCGGAATATTAAGCCACAAGTGGAGGGTTTTTCACCGGCCCCTGAATGTCAATCTTGATCTAGCAGTATCTATTGTCAAAACGTGCTGCATTTTGCATTATTTTGTTCGAGTGAGAGACGGACACAACTTTGAAGATACCCTGTATGTTACCAGCTTCGAAGATGTGGCAGAAATTACACCTGTCAGTAAATCGGGTAATACTGTACGAGATAAATTTGCAGAATATTTTGTCGGTAGAGGAGCTGTGCCCTGGCAGGAATCAAAAATTCACTGAACACAGGCCACTTATCTCAATGACAGACATTTGCGCTTGTGTACAATTTTTCTACATAATCAATGTTTGTATTGCGCATAAACTGAACTTGTGAATGTCTATAATTCTATAATTGTAAATCACTGTATTTTGTATAGAACTACAACAAAAACACAAGGAAAATATGCGTCTACTTACCACACTTTTTCTGATCTGCCTCGTTCAGACCTTCAAAGCCGAGTATTATATTTGCACAGACGTCTAGCCACGCCTTCAATCGCATTTCACGGTTCTTGTAGTCCCCGTGCGATGGATCCCATATGTGAGGCCTTCCTTCAACTTCGGCAATTAACATGTCGGTATCGATTTCACAAGACATTCTGGAAACTTCTTAAATCACACCCACATTTACCACACTAGTCGAACGCTACGGCTGAAATGAGGTACTCTGCTTCTACTGCGCGCGCGGTATCCGCAGGACTGTGCACTAGTGGTGGGCAGGAAATCGCGAATCTGTTAGAAATCACAGTGACTGAGAAGTCACAGATATCACAGTAGCAACTTTACAGAATCCAAGTGCGATTTCAGTCACAGTTAGCAGTCGCAAGTAGTATTTCACATTCAAAGACGTGAGCCATCTATTGGTCGAATTTAGCACTGCTTTCTGCGATTTCAGTGACAAGTCGCAACTAAGAGTCGCAATTAGCAACTAAAAAGCGCGGTTAACAGTGGCATCTTTTGGCCAAAGTTCGTACTACGTCCATCTCTGCGGTACGCTATGGAGTCCAACTGCGATTTCCGTGACAAGTCGCAACTAAGAGTCGCAAGTAGCAACTAAAAAGCGCAGTTAGCACTGACATCTGTGGAGCAAAGTTCATACTACGCTATTCGCTACCGAGTCAAACTGCGATTTCTGTGACAAATCGCAACTAAGAGTCGCAAGTAGCAACTAAAAAGCGCAGTTAACATACTTTTCCTAGTGTCATCTGTTAACCGACGTACGTACTTCGTTATGAGAGCCTTGTGCCTCACGAGATCGATGTGCTGTGTGTGCATGTGTAGGGCTTATTTCAATAATGGTACAAGTCCATTTTTGTTCATTTTGAGATACAGAGTCGTAAAGTTAAATGAGCGCTGAAAAATCTGCAGTTGAGATACCAGAAATATTCAAGCATATGGCTTCTTGCTAGAGATGAACATTTATTCATGTTTGTTTGGATCACTAATTTCAGAAGCATTAGAGACAGAAAAGTGGAGGTAATGGACTTGTACCACTATTGAAATAAGCCCTTCATATTATATGACGACATGCACATTCAGCATCAGTTATAGTTGGTCAAATACTGCTGTGACTCTGAATGTATTATATTAATAAGAAGCAACATTGCCTTTTTCTCCTGAAAATATCAAGTAACGTAACAAATGTGTTTGATTCTGCTTCCAATATGACAGTTTTGGTTAATACTCCACATGCCTACAGGACTTTGCAATGTTAACACAGCAGAACTCAGACATCTGTATAAGTGTAGAGAAATGAAAACAGTCATATGAATGCCTCACTTTTGTTCCGACACAGTTCAAGACTCGGGAGAAAAGTTTTACACCTGGTGTTCTACGTGGCAACTTCACACACAAGAACTTTTTGCCGACACTACTACCACCTACATAAGTAAGCTTTTCCTGTGTGACTTTCAAGTAATGCACTTAAGCTATTCCTGATTTAACTGGAAGATCTGTACTTCCCACTTTCATATCAACAGCCTCAAAGTGCATACTGTAGACTTCGGGATATGTTACAGCTCAGTGTCACACCAAGATTGTGGAGAAAGGGGGGGGGGGGGGAGGGGGGGGCGGCATGTCACTCTCCAACAAGTGTTTACCAATAAGTAAGTGGCGGAAAATTATGGGTATAGGACGGCTTAAACATGTGGAAAATGAGATTTTTTATTATTCACTCACTGTATTTGACATTTATTATTCCTTTAAAATCGCACAACAACTTCAATAAAACACAGTGTAATCATTCACACACTTATTTCACAATTAGTTCACATTTAAACTGCAAATCCTCTAAGAGCTGACTTGAATCTTCACGAGTCTCTCTCAACAGCCTTGATGTGGATAGATACGTACAGCAACCAGTAATCAGAGTCAGAACTGTGTCTGCAAAAACACAAGGATTTTTGCTGTCATTAATTACTAGCAATATAATTGACAGAGTAGATTGCTAATATTTGCTATAATGAATATCACATTTGCAAGAACGATCTCACTAAAGTAATTAAGTCCATCGAAACGCTTAGAAACTAACCTCTCGTCTGACGAAAACGGTCTAAAGACGCAGTGGCAATTTCTTCAGATCTGTTGACAATGATATTTTGAGTTATCACTTTACTGAGTGACTGAAATGTAGTTCAGGTACCTGTGAACATAACAAAATGTTAGAATTCATTTTCTAAATACGAACTATTACGGTACTGTACGGCTACTTACATATTAATTACACTATTAATATTTTCACAGTTGTTTCTTTAATACAAAATTAAAGCCAACGGAAGAAAAAACGTAAAACATACTTGCCAATGACAGGTTTGTAGAGATGCAATTTTCTGTGTTGACAGATGTAACTTTTTCATACGGTGGTAAGTCGCAGAAATCGCAGGAATCACAGAAATCGCAGAAGTAGCAGAAATCGCGGAAGTAGCAGAAATCGCAGAAATAGCAGTGGCGGAGGGATACACGACCTATGTTCCTTAACTGCTCTCTTAACTGCGACAAATCACAGTTAAGAATAACAGATACTGAAAAGTAGCATTCACAGAAATCGCTGATATCGGAAAATCGCAGTTTAGCCCATCACTAGTGTGCACCCACCAACTTGTTTCTGTGTATTCAACTGACGCGGACGGTCCGCGGCGCGCAAGGGCTGCGCGGACGGCTCCGCCGCGTGCGGACCGTCCGCGTAACTGTGTGGTGCCCCATTGGAATAAGTGACTACCAACCGCGCGCGGAACGCGGAGCGCAGACCATCCGCGTAACTGTGCAACGGGCCTTACTGGACTGGCTTCCCCGCGCTGCATGATTACAGAGAGAGACACACCACAAATGAGAAGCCCGTACTGGCTGCAGTCTCACGCGGATAATGACACGTGTAATGTGTTTGAAGTAACGTGCTACGTATTCGGTCACGGCTTCTATGCTCGGTCACTAGAACTAGTGCGGGCAGCCTATCCAGTTAGGGTGTGCTCGCCTCATCTCGTATTTTGTGCTCGCTTACTCGGTCATGAAGAACTCTATTGTGCATGATGGCATCATGAACCACTGTATCGCTGTAGTATTTGAATCTACACTGTCTAGTAAGGCCTTGAAATTCAGTCACCGACAGACAATACAGGGTTATTACAAATGATTGAAGCGATTTCACAGCTCTACAATAACTTTATTATTTGAGATATTTTCACAACGCTTTGCACACGCATACAAAAAACTCAAAAAGTTTTTTTAGGCATTCACAAATGTTCGATATGTGTCCCTTTAGTGATTCGGCAGACATCAAGCCGATAATGAAGTTCCTCCCACACTCGGCGCAGCATGTCCCCATCAATGAGTTCTAAAGCATCGTTGATGCGAGCTCGCAGTTCTGGCACGTTTCTTGGTAGAGGAGGTTTAAACACTGAATCTTTCACATAACCCCACAGAAAGAAATCGCATGGGGTTAAGTCGGGAGAGCGAGGTGGCCATGACATGAATTGCTGATCATGATCTCCACCACGACCGATCCATCGGTTTTCCAATCTCCTGTTTAAGAAATGCCGAACATCATGATGGAAGTGCGGTGGAGCACCATCCTGTTGAAAGATGAAGTCAGCGCTGTCGGTCTCCAGTTGTGGCATGAGCCAATTTTCCAGTATGTCCAGATACACTTGTCCTGTAACGTTTTTTTCGCCGAAGAAAAAGGAGCCGTAAACTTTAAACCGTGAGATTGCACAAAACACGTTAACTTTTGGTGAATTGCGAATTTGCTGCACGAATGCGTGAGGATTCTCTACCGCCCAGATTCGCACATTGTGTCTGTTCACTTCACTATTAAGAAAAAATGTTGCTTCATCACTGAAAACAAGTTTCGCACTGAATGCATCCTCTTCCATGAGCTGTTGCAACCGCGCCGAAAATTCAAAGCGTTTGACTTTGTCATCGGGTGTTAGGGCTTGTAGCAATTGTAAACGGTAAGGCTTCTGCTTTAGCCTTTTCCGTAAGATTTTCCAAACCGTCGGCTGTGGTACGTTTAGCTCCCTGCTTGCTTTATTCGTCGACTTCCGCGGGCTACGCGTGAAACTTGCCCGCACGCGTTCAACCGTTTCTTCGCTCACTGCAGGCCGACCCGTTGATTTCCCATTACAGAGGCATCCAGAAGCTTTAAACTGCGCATACCATCGCCGAATGGAGTTAGCAGTTGGTGGATCTTTGTTGAACTTCGTCCTGAAGTGTCGTTGCACTGTTATGACTGACTGATGTGAGTGCATTTCAAGCACGACATACGCTTTCTCGGCTCCTGTCGCCATTTTGTCTCACTGCGCTCTCGAGCGCTCTGGCGGCAGAAACCTGAAGTGCGGCTTCAACCGAACAAAACTTTATGAGTTTTTCTACGTATCCGTAGTGTATCGTGACCATATGTCAATGAATGGAGCTACAGTGAATTTATGAAATCGCTTCAATCATTTGTAATAGCCCTGTATATCTGTCCTTGCTTACACAGTCTAAAGAATTTGGAATCGGCTGCTGCCACTTATAACCTGTTCTAGTACTACTTTGTAAGCGCCTGCAAGAATTCCTCATAGTCTTTCAACTCAGGGCGCGACTTGGGAAAAAGACTGGTGCGTAAGCGATACTCAGTCACGCCAGCCATATCCAAGAAATAAGAATGTAAGTACCTGGTATGTGGTGTGCCGCGATGTGCGCGTTGACTTGTGCGAGATGCTGTGTCCAGTCTTCATTCGCCTCACCAAAGTCAAATGGCGGCTCATACACAGGCGCTGTAGGCGGTCTTGTGTCAAGTCATCTGCGCCGTCGTGAAGAGATTCATCACTTGAAGCAATTGCACTATTTGCTGACACTGAAACTGAATAAACTCACTTACAAGGGGAGGCCGCCAATTGTGAAATTCAGATTCGACTCATACTGCGCATAATAAAAGCTCATGGCCAGAGGTGTAATGTGGCAAAGCACCAAGATGCACTTCTCAGCCGTTGTCGAGAAAGTCGAGTTAAAAGAAACCGTTGTGGTGAAATACTCTCTACGATCAATAATTTACTACAGCGTCGTGGCGCAGCGGTAAGCGCGCGGGTTTGTTATCCGAAGGTCGGCGGATCGAATCTCGCGATATGCAACCCTTTTTTTTGTATTTGTTTTTTGTAATTCAAATATATATATATATATATATATATATATATATACCACAAATGTTATTAATTGTCTTCATAATGTTAACCACGTATAGTTAACGGAAGACGTAGAAACGATATTCCGAAACGAATACGTATAGCGTAAGTCAAACGTTCGAATTAGAATAGAGACCCCACGAACACAAATTTGCTGTGGCAGGTATGAAATATTAACTCCGTTACTCGCTCGTTACACTTGGAGGACAGATGTTGAATGGGCCGAAACGAGCCTCCGCATAACAACGTAGTTGCTTGCTAACTTCGAAAGAAGGTAGATGCGGTCCCTAGCGCAACTTATAACATCGTCGAAAATCAGTGCTGACGGGAGAGCTTTGGTACACCCTGTTAAAAAAAAGCGGAAAAATGGAGGCGGTACAATTGGAGAGCGATCCGCCTTCACCAACATGCATAAGCAATATATATATATATATATATATATATATATATATATATATATATATATATATATATATATATTTGAATTACAAAAAAGAAATACTAAAAAAATTGCATGGCGCGAGATTCGATCCGGCGATCTTTCGATTACAAACCCGAGCACTTACCGCTGCGCCACGACGCTGTAGAATATTGTTTATCGTGGAGAGTATTTCACCGCAACGGTTTCTTTTAACTGTCGATTTTCTCGACAACGGCTGAGAAGTGCATCTTGGTGCTTTGCCACATTACACCTCTGGCCATGAGCTTTTATTATGCGCAAAATGAATCGAATCTGAATTTCACAATTGGCGGCCTCCCCTTGTTAGATCAACTGCAGGCGACGCAGCAGGCAATAGAGGCAGAGTAGCCATATTCTAAGCAACGCGCAAAATAAGAAGACAATTACGCAGTGCAGAAATACAAACAGTTAAAAGCAAAAATAGCAAGACAATGAAGCACAGAGAAAGCAGCGACCTCAGAACCTAGAACGTAAAGAGCACGAATAAGAGAAACATTGGGAACAAAAAAGAACCCGCATCTCGTGGTCGTGCGGTAGCGTTCTCGCTTCCCACGCCCGGGTTCGATTCCCGGCGGGGTCAGGGATTTTCTCTGCCTCGTGATGGCTGGGTGTTGTGTGATGTCCTTAGATTAGTTAGGTTTAAGTAGTTCTAAGTTCTAGGGGACTGATGACCATAGATGTTAAGCCCCATAGTGCTCAGAGCCAACAAAAAAGAAAAGCAACCAAAAAGGCGACAGAACAGGAAGACGGAAGCTTGAAAGACTTGAAAACAGCTGCAGGTATGTTTGTCACCAGTCTTGTGTACGCCTTCATATAGAAGATTATTAACGAGTTTACTTTATCCTTCGTTTGCATTTCTCATTAAAGTAGTTGTCGGATGCTCTGAGTTCAGACTTCCCAGAAATCTCTCTGACGGAATTGCCAGAACTCGTAAATCTCTCAGTCACGCCACTGTGACTGAAACCTATTTCACGTATTCGGATAAGAGATTACCAGACGACTGACTGTAATTAATACCTTCAGAGGCTTCAGTATTCAACAATACGGTGAAATCCCTGCAATACGCTTTTGCATCACACATAGCTCGCCCAAGAAAATTACTTTGCGTTTAAATTAGAAATTTTCATCACTCTTCTTTGTAATTAGAATACTATGTTAGGTGACAACCGGAGCATTTTATGCTTTCCGTCTGGTCACCTAAGAAGCTTGCGCTAGTGTTGGGAGTTTTGCCGAATATTATTTCATTCTCTTTAAATATTAAAGGACATTAGAAGCTATATTTTAAATGCGAAAATTTTTTAGGTTAGGGTTTACCGTGACTGTTACTGACATTAAACGAAACAACAAGTTGTTACCAGTCACCGTTTTATTTATTTCCACGATGCGTTTCGAAGGTTTAAACCTCCATCATCGGGTGGGTTTACATTAGTAAGTATTACATTTGTGTGTGTGTAGTGTTACGATTTTTGGAGGAACTTGTGGCACTGCCTAGTGGAGAAACGAGACACTATTTCAGAATATGGTTTAGGATAACTTTTATGAAAAATTAAACTGATATCTAATGGTAAACATTAAATAAGTAAACTACAGTACCTTCAGTGATCACAGGTTCCTTTTGCTGTCGTAACACATCACATGTATACTGCCACATTTGTAAACAAATATGGCGTCTGGAATCAGCTGGGTGCAAAGTTCGTATAGCAGAAGTGAAGACATAATCGCAAAGTGCAAAGAATATACATCATAACAATATTATTACAGAATAATTGCTTTAAGCATTTGGCGGTGTTTGTTTTCAGGTGTCAAATATATGTGTGTGTACTTCAGGTGGTATATAAATCCAATTCTGACAAGTTAAAACAGCAAACATTCGTACTTGTTTATACAAACAGGTGAAATGTTAAAATGGCTTAAACATCATACTTATTGATAACAATTGTTATGGCTTAAACATCATACTTGATGATGTTGCACACGACACACGCTCCAATAGAAGCAGCGCCATAGTATAGCATAGTTCGCAAGCTTACGTGTAGCGGGGAGCGAACAGTTCATGAAGTAAAGCCACCACGGCCGCATTAACCCTTTCGCTGCTACAAAGACGTGCTCCCTGCATTCCGCGCTGTGCGCGATTTTGTCACTGCACTGCTCGCCTGTGCAGACACATCGTGTTCCGACTGCTTTGATACCCTTATAAATCGATTCCACAAAAACTATTTGGCCCAAAAATTAGATTTTTACACATCTTCTTGACTGATACCTTCCCCCCATAAATGACTTAATTTTGTTTCGATGTTCAACGCAGTTATTATGCAGCATTAAATATAGTAAGCCATTGCACGAAATTTTGAAGAGTTTGCAGAGGTAAAAGTCCATAGAGTATACTTTCCGTATGGTCGATTTTAGTTGCCACGATGTTGAGAATGAAATGTGGACAAGATACCTAAATTTCATATAAAATTTACTGTATAACAATAGCTCATTTAAATACCACATAGGTGTCGCATGTAATATTGAGAAATATTCCGTCTTTCGCGACTGTAACAAAAGTTTTATTTACACTGAGCACGTTTGTCTTTATTTTAAAGCACTTCAATGAATCAAAAGGAAGTAGACAAAATACATTAAATAAAACTGTGGACTTACAAAAACATTAGGACCGTCTATCAGTGAAGTGCTCTGAGCTATGTCAAATATAATTTTTGTGTGTGGCACACACAAACATCATTTATTTGCTAAAACACTGATCTGCCAACACAAACGTTGAATATTGTGTTACCGCAGCACAAAACTACGAAAGGTGACTTGGCAATGGAGGAGACAAAATACTGTCCACTGAAGATGCTTCAAAAGAGAGAAACGCGTCTGGTCTAAATAAGTCCCTTATTACAGTTGCAGAAGAGGAATATATTTCAGTACCATTGGTAAAACTGCGACTGTGGAACAAAAACAAGAAAGAGAACATGAGTACCATTGTGTATGTGCCATACCTTTCCTTGATCGAAGTGCTTTAAAATAGAGCCAAACGCGTCCGGTGTAAATAATAGTTTTATTACAGTCGCGAAAGACGTGCAGTTGCAGAAGAGGAATATATTTCAGTACCATTGGTAAAACTGCGACTGTGGAACAAAAACAAGAAAGAGAACATGAGTACCATTGTGTATGTGCCATACCTTTCCTTGATTGAAATGCTTTAAAATAGAGCCAAACGCGTCCGGTGTAAATAATACTTTTATTACAGTCGCGAAAGACGGAATATTTCTCAATATTACGTTCAACACCTATGTCGTACTTAAATTAAATGAGATATTGTTATACAGTAAATTTTATATGAAATTTAGGTATCTTGTCCACATTTCATTCTCAACGTTGTGGCAACTAATATCGACCATACGGAAAGTATACGCTATGAACTTCTACCTCTGCAAACTCTTCAAAATTTCATGCAATGGTTTACTACATTTAATGCTGCATAATAACTGCATTGAACATCGAAACAAAATTAAGCCATTTATGGAGGGAAGGTATCAGTCAAGAAAACGTGTAAAAATCAAATTTTTGGGCCAAATAGTTTTTGTGAAATCGAATGATAAGTGTGTCAAAGCAGTGGGACCACCACGTGTCTGCACAGGCGAGCAGTGCAGTGGTGACAAAATCGCGCACAGCGCGGAATGCGGGGAGCACGTGTCTGCAGCAGCGAAAGGGTTAATGAAGAGACAAAGCACTAGAAATTTCAAAAAATTGCATTCAAACGAATATAATTCGTGAAGTAAGGCACTTCGATATTGTTTTTAAATAATGAAAATATTAAGCACCACACAAGGTTTGAACACAAGGTAGCCTAGCAGCCCAACACCTTAACCGTTACGCTAACGCACCTCATCTGACTATTTAACACCATGAGGAGTATAACACGTCACGCAAAATACTGACAAACACTGTTTGTATGACTATGAATTACTCACGCTTCGTCGAAGTACAATAGGAAATAAACAATTACCGCTGTTCTTTATTGCGAAAAAGCGGTTCGTGAGAGTGATACAAACACCTTTCCTTGCTGTCGCCCGAATTAGGAGTCTTATTGCTTGTTTGGTTTAATTAATTAATAGAATATGAAGCAATTGGTATAAAGAATGCTTTTTCCAAACTTTCTATAAAAGAATGTCTGCTATCAAGACATTGCTTTTGTTCTATTACTTTATTTATGACAACGTTTCTAAAACTGAAGACACTCGACCATGCTCTGCACTGCAGTCGAGATGTGGCAACGTCGTTCTCTGTTCATTGGCTGACTGTGTTTTGTGACGTCAGATGCGCAGAACGAACCTAAACTCGGCCGCCAACACAAATGACGCGCACTTTAATAGAATGCAAGTACCATGTTTGTTGGCGACGGCTACGTTTTGGTGGCTGCTGTTTGAGTAGTCATATTAAGTGACCGTTAATTGTGTTAAATTGCATGATTTAAGGCTTTTAAATGTTTTTAAGTTCGGAATGCTTGAAATAGGTGGACGTTGCAGTTGTTAGGTTAATTACTTTTACCTAAATCTAATCTGCAGTTTGTGATACTGCGTAAATTTGATTTCTTTTAAAGTTACCCGCACATTGCGTGAGTTTTGTTGAAGTGTTTTATAATTCTTTGAGTGTTAAAGTTTTGTTTCTTCTGTTTTAGATATCCAGCTGTTTAAGTGTTTTTCAGTGTTATCCACTTGAGGGCGGCCGCTATTGGCGTCACTTTGGTACGGAGTATGTTCCACCTGTCTGTAAGAAAAGAAATATTTGAAGTTTAGTTCTTACAGTCATGTGAACGAAGACTGATCATTAATTGTATTATAACTTTGTAACAAAGAGTGTAATCCTTTTTTTACTCAAGTGTCCAGGTGGCTTCAAAGTGTTGCCCACGAATCTCCATATGTAGAGGCTAGTGAGGACCAGGTCTGGCTCTATGGTAGCTCTCATCGTGTCCTCTGACTTAACTACAAAAAATCACTCCAGTCTTCGCCAGTCTTTCCTCAAAACCTGTAAGTCGATGTAACTGAATACATAACAAGAAGAGAGCCATTTCATATGAACAAAGTGAGTGACTACTCTGAAAAAAGTTACGTGAACAGCAGAGCAACAAACGATCATATTAGTTATGCTTCTCTTTCTCCGCTGGACAGCTACAGCACATGACAAGACTACAAAGAACAACTTCAGTATCCGTATGTAAAACGCAAACTCCACTCCAACTCCCTGGCGGGTCCATCGCTGCCGACAGACCACCGTTTCATCCTCCACCAATCGCATCATTGTATGCTATATGGAGGGGCATCGGGTCATCACACCGTTCTCCTGGTCATTGTCAATTTTCGTGACCTGCAACATATGTTTGTACTTTTTTAAAATGATTTTCTGTTGCCATTGTCGAATGAAGATTAGGTTTGTAACTCATTCATGCTCTCTGTACATTAATAAAAAATTAAACCATGTAACCTTTAGATTTCATTATTATTATTTTAGTGAGGTGACTTTCCACAGCCGACAGATACTTAAACAACTGCATTTGTAGCAATCTCTGTGTAAATGAACCTTTATTCTCTACCGGTTTCGGTCGCTCGGAGCAAAATCACTGGAAATAAAAGAAAATACGTTAGATGGAAAAGCAAGTCATCTTTCTCTAAGATATTTCGAACGTCCTCAACTTTGTAATGATTGTACGTGCCCATCTATTATACAGGGTGGTCCATTGATAGTGACCGGGCCAAATATCTCACGAAATAACCATCAAACAAAAAAACTACAAAGAACGAAACTCGCCTGGCTTGAAGGGGGAAACCAGATGGCGCTATGGTCGGCCTGCTAGATGGCGCTGCCATAGATGAAACGGATATCTACTGCGTTTTTTAAAATAGGAACCCGCATTTTTTATTACATACTCGTGTAGTACGTAAACAAATATAAATGCTTTAGTTGGACCACTTTTTCGATTTGTAATAGATGGCGCTGTAATAGTCATAAACGTATAAGTACGTGGTGTCACGTAACTTTCTCCCAGTGCGGACGGTATTTGCTTCGTGATACATTACCCGTGTTAAAATGGAGCGTTTACCAATTGCGGAAAAAGTCGATATCGTGGTGATGTTGGCTATTGTGATCAAAATGCCCAACGTGCGTGTGCTATGTATGCTGCTCGGTATCCTGGACGACATCATCCGAGTGTCTGGACCATTCGCCGGATAGTTACGTTATTTAAGGAAACAGCAAGTGTTCAGCCACATGTGAAACGTCAACCACGACCTGCAACAAATGATGGTGCCCAAGTAGGTGTTTTAGCTGCTGTTGCGGCTGATCCGCACGTCAGTAGCAGACAAATTGCGCGAGAATCAGGAATCTCAAAAATGTCGGTGTTGAGAATGCTACATCAACATCGATTGCACCCGTACCATATTTATATGAACCAGGAATTGCGTGGCGACGACTTTGAACATCGTGTACAGTTCTGCCACTGGGCGCAAGAGAAATTACGGGACGATGACAGATTTTTTGCACGCGTTCTATTTCGCGACGAAGCGTCATTCACCAACAGCGGTAACGTAAACCGGCATAATATGCGCTATTAGGCAACGGAAAATCCACGATAGCTGCGACAAGTGGAACATCAGCGACCTTGGCGGCTTAATGTATGATGCTCCATTATGCCCCCATTTTATCGATGGCAATCTAAATGGTGCAATGTATGCTGATTTCCTACGTAATGTTCTACCGATGTTACTACAAGATGTTTCACTGCATGACAGAATAGCGATGTACGGAAACATGATGGATATCCGGCACATAGCTCGAGTGCGGTTGAAGCGGTATTGAATAGCGTATTTCATGACAGGTGGATTGTTCGTCGAAGCACCATACCATGGCTCGCACGTTCATAGGACCTGACGTCCCCGGATTTCTTTCTGTGGGGAAAGTTGAAGGACATTTGCTATCGTGATCCACAGACAACGCCTGACAACATGCGTCAGCGCATTGTCAGTGCATGTGCGATCATTACGGAAGGCGAACTACTCGCTGTTGAGAGGAATGTCGTTACACGTATTGCCAAATGCATTTAGGTTGACAGTCATCATTTTGAGCATTTATTGCATTAATGTGGTATTTACAGGCAATCACGCTGTAACAGCATGCGCTCTCAGAAATGATAAGTTCACAAAGGTACATCTGTCATATTGGAACAACCGAAATAAAATGTTCAATCGTACGTACGTTCTGTATTTTAATTTAAAAAACCTATCTGTTACCAACTGTCCGTCTAAAATATTGAGCCGCATATTTGTGACTATTACAGCGCCATCTATCACAAAGCGAAAAAAGTAGTCGAACAAAACCATTCATATTTATTTACGTACTACACGAATATGTAATAAAAAATGCGGGTTCCTATTTTAAAAAACGCAGTTCATATCCGTTTGACCTATGGCAGCGCCATCTAGCGGGCCAACCATAGCGCCATCTGGTTTCCCCCTTCAAGCTAGACAAGTTTCGTTCTTTGTAGTTTTTTCGTTTGACGCTTATTTCGTGTTATATTTGGCCCGGTCACGATCAATGGACCACCCTGTATATCACTACCTTAAATAGCAACATATTGGTCTTAAAATAACATAAGACCAAATGTAAAGTAACTGTCATGCAGGTCGATCAGTCTCTGTGATAGTTCCCTTACATTTGGTCGTGTGTTATTCTGTGATCAGTTTGTTGCTAATTACGGTCTTAATACCTAAAAGATAAGCTTGTTCAATCACTGTAACGCTGAGGAATTTAGAAACATCTAAGAGAAAGATGAATTGTTTTAACACCTAGTATATTGTCCTTTTCTTCCAGTGATGATGGTCTGAGTGACCGAAACTGGTAGAGAATAAAGTTTTGTTTATATAGCTCATGGTTAAGAATGCAGTTCTTGAAATTTCATTATTAATAACATCGCACCTTACAGTCACACATGTTGCGTATCATAGTGTAGCGCTATTGCTGCAGGATAGTGTATTATGTTAACAAGCAATGGCATTTCGGTACTTCCAGCTCAGTTGATTGAATAGTCACGCTTTATCCAGCACACATTACAGAAGGTTCGCGTCTAACGTAACCAGCCACAAACAGGAATTTAAGGTTTGTCTAGCCAGTACCTTCAGCTAAAGTAATTAGCAACCGCGCTTCTTAGCACAACGGGTATTAGCTGGGCCACAACGGTTTAAGTGCGCACACATCCGCACATTCGCCGCAACTGTGGTTTTACGGCCGAAGTTCCACAACGATGTATTGCCAATATACGATGCTATTTTTTCCCGAAAACCACAACTGATTCGACGTTCACCACCACCCCTTTTCCATTATTACATGCCTGTTTTTCTCTATCCTGTATTATAGTGGCATTTTAAGCTCTGATCATGTTCAAAAAATGTTCAAATGTGTGTGAAATCTTGGCTGTGAGCAAGCTTACACACTACTTACCCTAAATTATCCTAAGAACAAACACACACACCCATGTCCGAGGGAGGACTCGAACCTTCGCCGCGACCAGCCGCACAGTCCATGAATGCAGCGCCATAGACCGCTCGGCTAATCCCGCGCGGCCTCTAATCTTGTACGACCAACTAGTTACAAATGGCTCTGAGCACTAAGCCACTTAACTCCTGAGGTCATCAGTCGCCTATAACTTAGAGCTAATTAAACCTAACTAACCTAAGGACATCGCACACATCCATGCCCGAGGCAGGATTCGAACCTGCGATCGTAGCGGTCGCTCGGTTCCAGACTGCAGCGCCTAGAACCGCACGGCCACTCCGGCCGGCGTTCACTAGCTTGCCTAAGTACAGTTGAAACAGAGCTGTACAAAATCCACTGAAGAGCCGGAACATTATAGCCACAGAACACCACGAGATTCTGCGCTGCCAGGTGGCGTTGGGAGCACGTCACGTCGTAAGGAAAATATACATGATGAAGAAAAATTGCCGCACTTGGCGATCTGCATCGCAGTTGAAGACAAAAGCGCATCTAGCAGAAACTAGCCTTGCCAGAAGGTTTAATAGAAATGTAATTTTAGAAAGCGAGCCTCTGGGAACGCTTTGCATTGTGGCCAAGAACAGGTAGCCATACGGTCCCTCTCAAAATGTTCTTCTGTGCGGCCGTAGATTGTCGTGCCCACCGCTGCCAGCAGTCACGTACAGTGGCTCCATTGCTGCCAAGTTTTTCTGCAGTATCGCAGAAGGAAGCTCTGTTTACGAACTCGGTCAATCTAAGTCTGTAAGGTGTCGATAATGGCGTCTTTCTCGCCTAGAGGGCAGTCTTCATTAACATCAACTCACCACGTCCAAAGGTAACTAAAGCTCACGACCTATGCAATTGGCGCTAAATTGCAACAGACGCCATGTTTGAATGTAGAAACACGCCTACCAACTTTCGTTTGCGTCGCACAGCTCCATCTTGGTGTTGCTATTTTTTTCCGTCAGTGTATTACGTAGCGCATGCTGTCGCATGCCTACTAGAGTTGTGGCGATTCGTGAATGAGTCGTTCATTTGAACGACTCTAAATAAAGAATCGTAGGAATCGAATCGTGATATGGACGAATCGTCGTTCAAAAGAATCGTAAGAACGATTGCGTGTTTCCGAGTCGTGACGATTCCAAGTTCCAACGATTCATCGATTCTTAGTACGCTATGTTTCGAAGGCAACTTCCGAATCATGCCGAGTCGTGCCGAATGATTACGACCGCCAGATGGCAGTCAAGTGCAGGATACGTGTGAACAAGGGAAGCTCGGAACGAACAAACGAAGTTCGTGGGCCGTAATGTTACTTGTGAAAACCAAGCTGACACTTGGCGGTGTCGTCTTCTCACGTAAATAGTAGTGACAGCGACAAGTTCCCAGACAAATTAAAGCAAAATACCTATGCTTTGTATTTAGAAGAAATGAAAGTTAAGCAAAGTTTGCCTTGTGATAGGGCTGTCAGCTGCGTTATGAATTACAAGGGTGATGTGGACTTGGAAAGACATCTTAGCGCAGAAAAACATAGGATGATATGAGCCAAGCCACGTGTGCCTCACAGCTAGATTTTGTTACTATAAAACAGACGTCTGAAGTTAGATACGTTCAAGCCACACAACCAAACTGGCATACCACGTAATTTTGCACTACCTTTCGCACAAATCGACTCCTCTTTCCTGGCATACTGAAATAAAACAATAGATGCAATCAAATCAAACGTGAACTTTCATCAATTAAGGCATTACACGTATAAATCGCGAATCACACTTGTAACGTCATATGCATGTTTACTCATAAATAAACTGTTTCTGGCATATTTTATCGTGACACAGTTCGATTCTAACCCCATTGATAATTTCAGACATGTCCTGCCATCTATGAGTAAGATGTAGAACTATTTGCATTCCGTAAGAATCGTGAACGAATCGTAGGAATCGATTCGCAATGTGATATTGAATCATAGGAATCGAATCGTAAAAAAGAATCGTGTTGCCCAACTCTAATGCGTACCGATGTCACCAACGCTGCACAGCAAAGGACAGGCCCGAACATGTTTAGCGGAAGTCAAATGGCGCACGGCGCAGTAGCAGCGGCGGCTGGTTCCAGGTAGGAGACGATAAGGGGAGCGCTGGCTGCCTGGAGTGGGAGCGAAGGGCTGGGTGCGCAGCTCGGCACTCCTACAAGGGCTTCTATTTAATCCAGAGGGACACTTCCGTGGCTGCCCGGCGTTCCAGGAAGAAAGCGGCGCCCCGCAGTTCCACGAACTGGACCGGTCTGTCTTCACTCTGTAGCTGGAGAGACCTGCCACCTTCCTTAGACGAATACTGCAGTTGAATAACGGAGGAAAACTAGCTGTGTAATACGACGCACGCAACGCAAGGACTGCCTCCGCAGTGTAAGAAAGATTGATAAATGCAGTCATCGAATACCGTTGTGCAGCACCTGCATGTCTGCGAGCGTAACTGGGTTTAGATTCAAGCGCGCGAGTATTCTGATGTTTGCACTGAATGACAGTTAACAACTGGCATCGAAACGGAGGATAACAGGGAGAAGAGCGAAGTACTGAATTCGGTCTTCCGAAATGGTTTCACCGCAGAAGATTATAACACGGTTCCTCTTTCAACCATCGTACGAACGTCGAAATGCTAGATACTGAGTTGGCCTATCGTGGAATACAACATCGACTACAATAGCTTTGCAGTGGAAAGGCGTCGGAACAGATGAGATTTCTATAATATTCTACAAAGATTATGCGGAAGTAGTTGCTCCAACCCTACGTGATCAGAAGTATCTGGACACCTAGCTGAAAATGACTTACAAGTTCGTGGCGCCCTCCATCGGTAATGCTGGAATTCAATATGTGTTGGGCTACCCTTAGCCTTGATGACAGGTTCCATTGTCCCAGGCATACGTTCAGTCAGGTGCTGGAAGGTTTCTTGGGGAATGGCAGCCCATTCATCACGGAGTGCTGCACTGAGGAGAAGTATCGATGTCGGTCGGTGAGGCCTGGCACGAAGTCGGCGTTTAAAAACATCCCAAAGGTGTTTTATAGGATTCAGGTCAGGACTCTGTGCAGGCCAGTCCATTACAGGGATGTTACCTGTCATGTAACCACTCCGCCACGGGCCGTGCATTATGAACAGGTGCTCGATCGTGTTGAAAGACGCAATCGCCAACCTCGAATTCCTCTTCAACAGTGGGAAGCAAAAAGGTGCTCAAAACATCAATGTAGTCCCGTGCTCCGATAGTGCCACGCAAAACAACAACGGGTGCAAGCCCCCTCCATGAAAAACACGACCACAAAACCGCCTCTGTATTTTACTGTTGACACTCCACACGCTGGCAGATGACTTTCACCGGGTATTCGCCATACTCACACCCTGCCATCGGATTGCCACATTGTGAACCGTGATTCGTCACTCCGCACAACGTTTTCCACTGATCAATCGTCCAATGTTTACGCTCCTTTCACCAAGCGAGGCGTCGTTCGGCATTTACCGGCGTGATGTGTGGCTTATGAGCAGCTGCTCGACCACGAAATCCGAGGTTTCTCACCTCCCGCATAAACGTCACAGTACTTGCAGTGGATCCTGATGCACTTTTGAATTCCTGTGTGATGGTCTGGATAGACGTCTGCCTATTACACATTACGACCTTCTTCAAGTGTCGGCGGTCTCTGTCAGTCAACAGACGAGTTCGACCTGTACGCTTTTGTGCTGCACTTGTCTCTTCACGTTTCCACTTCACTATCACATCGGAAACAGTGGAACTAGGGATGTTTAGGAGTGTGGAAATCTCGTGTACAGACGTATGACGCAAGTGACACCCAATCACCTCATCTGACTACGTTCGAAGTCTGTGAGTTCCGCGGAGCGCCCCATTCTGCTCTAATGACTACTGAGGTCGCTGATATGGAGTACCTGGCAGTAGGTGGCAGCACAATACACGTAATATGAAAAACATATGTTTTTGGGGTTGTCCTGAGACTTTTGATCACATAGTGTATCTTGCAGTAGTTTATCCTAGTAGTGGAGCAACTAAAGGTGCTAACGACTGGAAAAGAAGCACAGGTCATTTCCGATTTCAAGAAGGGCCGTATGACAGATGCACATAATTATAGACCCATATCGTTGACGCCAGTCTGTTGCAGAATTATGGAAAATGTTTTATGTTTAATAACTACGGCAAATTTGAAGAACGAAAATCTCCTCTATATCTGGAGCTTAAAGAGGAGCCAGGAATGCCATTCGCGGTCATAAGATTCTCAAGGTCTCAGGAGACAAAAATGGCGGATTTACGGTTGTTGATTTGGAGGGGTAGGACATAAGTGTGGTAGAGGAGTTAGTCATGGGAGGAGAAATTCGGACGGAAGCCATATTGATGGAGAGGAACGGGTAATTATGTGTTGATGTAGACATTTATGGATACGGCACCAAATGATCGACTCAAAAATCTTGCTAAACACGGCGACGAGGCTGACGGGACGGTAGGTGGAGGTGTCAGAGGCAGGTATATTAAGTTTGAGGAAGAGGAGGATTCGGGAGGTTTTCCACAGCTCAGGATTATATTGTAATGGGGGACTAGGATTTCCAGGAAGGAGAGGGCGCATTTTTTTAGGTGCCTGTAGGTAATGAAATCGTTACCGGGAGCCGCGTTGCGTTTATGATGGAGTATCTGTTGACTTTCTTGTGTCGTTAATGGAGTATTGAGTTCTAGGAGCGTGAGCGACGGAGATACTGGTATGCTCGTGGACTGTCGTGAATAAGGAATACATACACCTTTCTTAATTTAGACTTCTTATAGAAATCTGTCAGTACTATAATCTAATTCACTTTGAAGAAAGAGAGTGGATATTCATCTCACTCTGTTATCGACAACACACTGCATAAAAAAAAAAAAAAAAGATTTTAATTCATCGCACATTACAAAACGACTTTCCATACTTATAGCCTCAGAATAAGCTCCGAAATAGGACTTCATTTTCATTCTGTTGAGCTCCTCCCCTCCATATACACAACGCACAATCATTTCCAAGTGTATTTACATGTGCCAGGTGCTTGGCGGTGCTACAGTAGCGAAGTTGCTGAAAATCCGTCTGGGTCTCGTGACTCACAGACTTGAACTCTTGACTCCGCGATAATTCTAAGAGCGAACAAGTCTCCCTGCCTTACGTAGAGTTCATTAAATGAAGGAAAAACTGCACTGCACTGTAACTAAATGAAAATAAGTCGCAGTGAATTGATGGATACAAATATTCTCAGCATATTTTTCCAGTAACAGTACATTCGTTGCGCCTTGTTGCAGTAACTAACATTCTTCAACTGGGCAGTAATCATTGTTAATTTCAACATCATTTGTATTCACCCTAGAGGAAATGGAAGAAATACGTCAGGCAGTAACGGACACAAGGCAGGAGTGCACAATGTTTTAATCAAGCCTTCTTTTGGCACGGCAACAACACCTATAGTCCCCGTGCAGTGCGGCTCATTGTCTTCTCGCCTCCACCCCTCGAACGTCATACGTCCAGGTTCTCAGTCCCCAGGGTTGTGACACAGCGTGGTGGCTCGTAGTATTAACACGTCACAAACTTTCCAAGAAAAATTAATAACAGAGCTATTCTTGCAGCCCTTATCCTACCACTCAAGAAAAATGTTCAACACTTCAGCTAACTTTTCAAATGGTTCAAATGGCTCTGACCACTATGTGACTTAACTTCTGAGGTCATCAGTCACCTAGAACTTAGAACTACTTGAAGCTAACCAACCTAAGGACACACACACATCCATGCCCGAGGCAGGATTCGAACCTGCGATCGTAGCGGTCGCATGGTTCCAGGCTGTAGCTCCTAGAACCGCTCGGCCACCCCGGCTGGCCAGCTAACTTTTCATTTTAAGTAACTACGTTATCGGAGAAATAAAAAATGCTGATGAAAGCGAATCATTACGAGTCTTATAGAACTAAAAAATAACGTAACTGTGGGAAAAAGTAAAGGCTTTCTGTTTGAAAGTGAATGGGATATTTCTTAATAGCTTTGTAACCGCCTAACAGAAAAAGTATAATTATGTATAACATTCACATTTAGTATACCCTCCTAATAGTAAAAATATGTATAGCATTGACATTTAGTGTAACCTCGCAACACATAAATTCCGTAACCTACCAATAGTTTATTACTCCGTAGCCTCACAATAATAACGTGACTAACCTCTCAATAAAACTGTGGCTCACTTATAACCTGTCAATATTTGACTGTGAATGTGAACTGGTAAATTTTGGACGTCAGCAGTGCTGCCTCATGGCCCTGAAAATTCATTCTGAATAAATTGAAAATTCTTACCTCAATAAGGTCGCCGAATAAACAATAATCAAGACGACCATGGATTGGAGAAATTAGTAAAATCTTTAAAATGAGTTTAATGACTGTCAAAAGTTAAATTCTATAAGAAAGATTATAAATAAGAGATTTTTTAAAACATTTACATGGGACTTGATATAACAATAGTACATATGCGCGAGGCTGCTTTTACCTTATACTACATCGCTGAGGCACCGCCATCGCTTCCCACGACCTGCCCAGCCAACTCCATACACCAGACTGCTAGCTACTACTTACTCATACTGCCACACAGTTCCTACTGCATACAACACTGCTCTCTGGTCTGAGATTCTCTTATAGCTTACATATCGCAGGCAGCGCGTGAGCAATCCATCGAAATTACATCTGCTCGAGTGCGCTAGCGACAAATTCCTTAGTCATGGACCTCTTACAGCGTGTCGGACCTCTTTTTGCCTGGCGTAATGGAGCAACACAACGTGGCCTGGGGAAGTCGTTGGAAGTCTTCTGTAGGAATACTGCCTCTTCAGCCGTCCCATAACTGAGAAAGTGTTGCTGGTGCAGAATTTTGTGCACCAACTGGGCTCTCGATTATGTCCCACAAATGTTCGACAGGATCCGTGTCGGGTGATCTGGCTGGACAAATTATTTGTTCGAATTGTCCAGAGTGTTCTTCAAACCAATCCCAAAAAACTGTGCCCCGACGACTCGGCGCGTTGTCACCCATAAAAAATTCATCGCTAAATGGTTGCAAATGGTCTCTGAGTGGCAGAACATAACCGTCCCAGTCAATGATCGGTTCAGTTGGACCAGAGGATCCAGTCCGTTCCATGTAAACGCAGCTCACACCATTATGGTGCCCCACCAAACCTGCACACTGCCTTGTTGACAAGTTTGATCCATGGGTTCGTAGGGTTTGCGCCACAACCGATATGGTCCAGAGCCCAGGAAAGGCGGTGCAGCCGACGTCGTACTGTTAACATAGGTACTCGCGTCGGTCGTCTGCTCCCATAGCCCGTTAACGCAAATTGTCGCAGCACTGTTCTAACAGATACTTTCGTCGTATGAGTCTCATTGATCTTTGCGGCTGTTCCACGCAGTGTTGCTTGTCTGTTAGCACTGGCAATTCGAAGCAAACGCCACTGCTCTCGGTCTTCATGTGAAGGTCGTCGGCCACTTCGTTGTCCGTGGTGAGAGGTAGCCCCTGAAATCTGGTATTCTCGACACACTCTTGACACTGTGGATCTCGGAATACTGAATTCCCTAGCTATTTCCGAAGTAGAATATCCTATGCGTCTTCCTTCAACTACCACTCCTCGTTCAAAGTCTGTTAATTCCTGTCATGCAGCGATAATCAGGTCGGTTCAGAAATGGCTCTGAGCACTACGGGACTTAACATCTGTGGTCATCAGTCCCCTAGAACTTAGAACTACTTAAACCTAACTAACCTAAGGACATCACACACACCATGCCCGAGGCAGGATTCGAACCTGCGACCGTAGCGGTCACGCGGTTCCAGACTGAAGCGCCTAGAACCGCACGGCCACAACGGCCGGCAATCAGGTCGGAAACCTGATCATCTGACAAGGAGGGTCAAGAAGCTGGGAGCACTTTGTACACCTTTTGTAGGCCATTTAAATAACATAATGGCAAAGTAGTAAGGTGCACTACTCTGGCAATTCCAAGAAAATCACAAAAGAAGTTTTACTCGTCTATTATGTAACCGATGTATGTGTGCACACTCGTATGTGTGCGAATGTGCTGACCGTAAGGAGTCATAATGGTCGAATGTTTAGAGGTCGCGCCGCACATGTGGACGAAGCGATTGTTCGAATCCCACTAACACTTCCCTTTTTTTTATAATCTGTATTTTATTTCTTGGAAGTCAGTACCGCCATTAGACTGTTGTTTATTTGCAGTGTTATATTTGCACTAACACAGTCATGACTTCGTCTTCAAAGTGCCATTATCAAGTGTTTTAAGTGTTATACAGTGCCTAAGATGGCATACTCTCGTATTTAAAATACACTATTAGACACACTGTCTAAGGGTTGATATTTCAGGTAAAGCAGTAGGATTTACCAGAAATAACAACCTTCAGACAATACTTTGAAGCCCAAATCATGATTGTGTAAGTGTAAATGTAACACTGAAAATACACAACAGTCTAATGACGGTACTGACTTTAAAGAAATATATTATGACTGTGGCCCCGCATTATGAAAAGAATTATTAATTTTTTTTTTCATCGCGGTGGCCGAGCTGTTGTAGGTGCTTCAGTCCGGAACAGCGCTGCTGCTACGGTCGCAGGTTCGAATCCCGCCTCACGCATGGATGTGTGCGATGTCCTTAGGTTAGTTGAGTTTCAGTAGTTCTAAGTCTAGGGACCTGATGACCTCAGATGTTAAGCACCATAGTGCTTAGAGCCATTTGACCCATTCGATAGAAATAAACGTAGCATGGTTGGCAAATCGGAGTACATTTCCGGAGTGTGACTATACCTTTTCAAGTTGGAAGACCTGCTTCATCGATAAAGATGTCTTTGTTTTTTTTTTTTTTTGTCGATAGTTAAACTACTGGCCATCAAAATTGCCACACCAAGAAGAAATGCAGATGATAAACGGGTATTCATTGGACAAATATACAGGGTGATTCAAAAAGAATACCACAACTTTAGGAATTTAAACCTCTGCAACGACAAAAGGCAGAGCTAAGCACTATCTGTCGGCGAATTAAGGGAGCTATAAAGTTTCATTTAGTTGTACATTTGTTCGCTTGAGGCGCTGTTGACTAGGCGTCAGCGTCAGTTGATGCTAAGATGGCGACCGCTCAATAGAAAGCTTTTTGTGTTATTGAGTACGGCAGAAGTGAATCGACGACAGTTGTTCAGCGTGCATTTCGAACGAAGTATGGTGTTAAACCTCCTGATAGGTGGTGTATTAAACGTTGGTATAAACAGTTTACAGAGAATGGGTGTTTGTGCAAAGGGAAAAGTTCTGGACGGCCGAGAACGAGTGATGAAAATGTAGCACGCATCCAGCAAGCATTTGTTCGCAGCCCAGGAAAATCGACTCGCAGAGCTAGCAGAGAACTGCAAATTCCACAGTCAACTGTATGGAGAGTCCTACGAAAAAGGTTAGTTATGAAACCTGAACGTCAACTACCCGAGGCGATGGATCGGCTGCCAGGCAGCCTGTGACAGAGCACTTCATCACTGGCCTCCAAGAAGCCCTGATCTTACCCCCTGCGATTTTTTCTTATGGGGTTATGTTAAGGATATGGTGTTTCGGCCACCTCTCCCAGCCACCATTGATGATTTGAAACGAGAAATAACAGCAGCTATCCAATCTGTTACGCCTGATATGCTACAGAGAGTGTGGAACGAGTTGGAGTATCAGGTTGATATTGCTCGAGTGTCTGGAGGGGGCCATATTGAAGATCTCTGAACTTGTTATTGAGTGAAAAAAAACCTTTTTAAATACTCTTTGTAATGATGTATAACAGAAGGTTATATTATGTTTCTTTCATTAAATACACATTTTTAAAGTTGTGGTATTCTTTTTGAATCACCCTGTATTATACTAGAACTGACAAGTAATTACATTTTCACGCAATTTGGGTGCATAGATCCTAAAATATCAGTATCCAGAACAACCACCTCTGGCCGTAATAACGGCCGTGATACGCCTGGGGCCGGCCGAAGTGGCCGCGCGGTTCTGGCGCTGCAGTCTGGTACCGCGAGACCGCTACGGTCGCAGGTTCGAATCCTGCCTCGGGCATGGATGTGTGTGATGTCCTTAGGTTAGTTAGGTTTACGTAGTTCTAAGTTCTAGGGGACTGATGACCTCAGCAGTTGAGTTCCATAGTGCTCAGAGCCATTTGAACCATTTGATACGCCTGGGCATTGAGTCAAACAGAGCTTGGATGGTGCGTACTGGTACAGCTGCCTATGCAGCTTCAACACGATACCACACTTCATTAAGAGTAGTGACTGGCGTATTGTGACGAGCCTGTTGCTCGGCCACCATTGACCAGACGTTTTCAATTGGTGAGAGATCTGGAGAATGTGGTGGCCGGGGCAGCAGTCGAACATTTTCTGTTGTAACTAACCTGTTTCTAAGGGTTATTACGTTATTATTGGGAATGTAAATACGTATTGCTTGGGAAGTTAACGTGAGAAGATTAGGGTCGCCACCGTCTCTAACCATACAACTAATCGAATGTTTGGTCGAGTCGGAAAATAAATTAATTTGATCACAGACCAAAATCTCGCAAAAATGCGTACGTTGTGATGTCGCTCATAGCCGGTACAACGTAATTAATAGTATTGCCCGCGCACTGTTCACGACAATCAAACATTTAAAATAAAATAGAAAATGCATGAACACTGCATAAGATCAGCTCCCAGAACACACCTGAAAATAAAACTTAATCTAAAGCACTTGTTTTAAAATAAAAAAGGAAACTAATCACTGGACCTGTGCGTAAGGAAACGCGTTGGATGTGCTAACGGGAAAGCTATGAGGTGAGTGGCTTAGGTGCAAAAACGTAACCTCGGAACACAAGAGAAAATTGTGGATAAAATCATTTATTCCTAAGACATTAAGGAAAAGCATCGATACATTCGCCGTTATAATCTGCTCCTAAAATCATTGGTGTGAATCATTCATACCACTGCTGTTGCCTGATCGCAATAACTCGTAAAGCGGTACACGTTTCGCAGTACACCCGCGTGCCCACGTGGTTTGTGGAGACGCACTTCGTAGGTATCGTGTCCAAGTTGCAACAATATCACATCACACAATCATGAGCGGTTAACGTTCTTTAAAACAAGCATGAGACCGGACAGTTAGTGATAACGGTAGCCCAACAAAGCTTTAATGTTCAAACACGTGGTCGGCTCCCCACGGACGAAAGATACATTAAGCAAGGAAAATATACGAGAAGGCAAAGCTATTAATATTTAGAAAAAAAGAAAGCTTATACAGGCACAGCTGAAGGCAAACAGACATTCATACAGACGCGAGTGCTCACTTCTTATCGACACCTTTGTGTGGCACTCTTCCGGTGGATCCAAGTCTGCTATAGAAATTTACTGAGTGAAACATCTGCCAAAGTTTTGCATTCCTTGCTGCGACAAGGCAAAGCAATCTTTCAGAGTTGAAAAGCGAGACCAAAAGCTAACAGCTCTCCCCTCGCCAAGTAACAACGCGCCACGCGGTCAGTCTAACTCATACCCTTCTTCGACTGGAGCAAAGCTGTGGACGCTTCCCGTACCGGCGGCAGACTGCCCTCTCGCTTCTTCTCCAGCCTCTTCCACGGCCCGCGTGTCCCTGAAAACCCAAAGATGCCACTTCTGCCACCAACCTAACGCAGGTGGATTTCTCACAAGTAGGGAAAACCTCTTTGCCTACTTGACCACTACGCGAGTTGGCTATTCTGTACCAGTGCTGCTGAATCTGTACGACTATCGCAGACTTTCTGCAGCAGACTACGCCACCCTCTAGCAACGTGACACACAACCACATCCATTCAATCACGCCACTATGAGAGTAAAGAGAAAAGAGAAACAAGGAAAAGAAAGAGAGATGGTAATGAAAATGGGCTACCGGACTAATTAAAGGTGGCTACAGGACCCTTTCATCACCCCAAACGTCCCGGAGAAGACAGTGCCGCGAATTTTCTCGCCATGTTAGGAGATTCGCCAACAGTCTTCGAAACAAACATACGCTAACGAGCAACAATTGCAACTGGCAAACAGCAGCACAAAAGAGTTGATTGATCTCTTATATTCAGCCGGCCGCGGTGGTCTCGCGGTTCTAGGCGCGCAGTCCGGAACCGCGCGACTGCTACGGTCGCAGGTTCGAATCCTGCCTCGGGCATGGATGTGTGTGATGTCCTTAGGTTAGTTAGGTTTAAGTAGTTCTAAGTTCTAGGGGACTGATGACCACAGCTGTTAAGTCCCATAGTGCTCAGAGCCATTTGATCTCTTATATCCGAATGAGTTTTATCTGACCTTAGTCAATAATTGTGACCTCATGTGGTCCGCAAGGCAAACAGAACAAAATAAATTAAGCGTGATATTGTACACTAACATCATGTCATCTGACCTACTACGACAACAAACGTGAGATATTACTTTAAAATTGCTTTAACCAATTATCAGAATTAACATAGAGACATAGATGAACAGGTACACAAAATATATACATATATAAACAAATACAATGATGCAAAATCATTAGCAAGAGCCAAAGGAGTGTCAGCTGGTGCTGACATATATAAAAACTTCCACGTGAAAGTGCAAAACTCAATGTGCATAACAAATACAGTGACTCAAAATCATTAATGAAACCAGTGAACCAATGGAATGACAGCTGGTAAATAACCAACTATGGAAAATAAGACATGAGTACAAAAACACACCCAGAAACCAGCTCGTTGACACGCTGTCATTTTGCAGTTTCGTCACATGGTATTTTCAAAAAAACGGTTGAAATGGCTCTGAGCACTATGGGACTTGACATCTTAGGTCATCAGTCCCCTAGAACTTAGAACTACTTAAACCTAACTAACCTAAGGACATCACACAACACCCAGCCATCACGAGGCAGAGAAAATCCCTGACCCCGCCGGGAATCGAACCCGGGAACCCGGGCGTGGGAAGCGAGAACGCTACCGCACGACCGCGAGATGCGGGCTGGTATTTTCACTGGGTATTCTCTTTAGATGCTGGGGTGGGCGTCTCTTCTAAAGGCGACTTGGAGGATAAGTTACTAGGGGACCACAACACTGAACTGGGGAGTTCGGAGCGGCGTTGATTGTAACGTCTGTTGTAACCCAGGTTGTTCATCCTAGACAGCACCCCGCGACGTTGCCTCGTGCCCGTTTCCACCCTCTGCGTCCATACTGTGGGATGGTTCGGCGTTGCAGATTTGCAGGACATCGCCGTTTGTGGGCCCTGCCTCATCATCGAGAAGGCGGCTTGGCGGTCGTCGTCCGTCTGTTGCGGAGGAATGTGTTTTACGACACACGCCCAGTCTCCTGTCGTGTCAATGGAGAGACACGTGCTCTTCTCCGTCGCATCGAGGTCGACGTAAACTCGTGCGGGTGTCGGGCTTGAGACCCGCTTATCACCTCTTTGCACCGTCTCAGGTGATGCGTCAGTGGTGGGACCCGCGTCCCTCCGGGCAGTGGGCGTTACCTCACCGCAGCGGCCGTCTGGACTAGCGGCGCTCAGGGATCGGCGGCCTCGCCTGGCGTGCTTCATACTTTCCCTTTCGCTTGTCAGATGACTAGCACATGCGTGGAACGCCGGCCATCAGCTGGCGCTGCCGTGGTGACACGCCTGCGGGCTCCGGTGTGAGCCTGCGCCTGGGGGAAGACCGGCATCCCCTCCCCTCTGACGGGGAAACAGCTGTGACCACTCGCCGCACCACTGCCTCGCCGTTGATAGCAGGGTTCTGCAATGCCTGCCGGTGGACCAAGCCCTGTGCTTTCTGGTGCGGAGGCTCCCTAGGCGGCCTTGCACCCACTTAAGAACTGCGCTCACAGGGATCGTTACAAAATATCATGTGTACAGATTACCACAAAATCAGCGGAGTTTCTTACTCCTGATCAATACGTGGAATATTGCCCAAAATTAACTTGACAAGAAGGGCCTTGTTAACAATACCAATAAAAAAACAATGAGGAAAATTACATAACCAATATTCACACAAACAAAAAATCCTTTTTATAAAATAAAGTTCCAGGATTACATCTGCTGTCAATCATTCAGGGTAGATCTTGTACAAGGTTTGGTTAGGATTTGGATAGGATTTGGCGCCGCTCCTAACTACAGACACAAACTCTGTCTACTCCTAACTACGCTCTCACACAAAATCTACACAGCTCGTACTATTCACCATCACCATATAGCCCGACTACAATACCCACATATAATCAAAATATTCCTTTCAACACCAATACCCATATCGTTGTTCATTGACTGCTCCTCCAAGGATTGCAGCACACTTTTGCTGATCTGTGGAAAATTTCCGAGACTTCTTTTCTATGGACATTGCATAATAAAAGTTATGATTAATGAGACACAGAAGGTTCATTCAATCTGAAATGGTAAATGTTTCAACATCTATTCATCAGACTAATGCAAAAGGTCAGTGGGCATAAAAATGGAAAAAAAATCATCCTAACCTATTAGCAAACACGTAAACACTTCGTCCTATAAGTACATATAAAAATACTATCAAAAGAAATCCTTTGTCCAGGGCCATTAGTACCCAACTTACTGCTATCATAAGATACTCATAATGATTACACAATTACTCACCACATGTCCCCAGGGGTCCTCACCTACCGTCATGTTATTTCAGCTTGGAGGTAGTCGCACTGATTCTCTATTAAATATCAAGTTGCTTGAGTCTATAATCTGTTTCAATTATACGTCATCAGAGGTTTCACATTCTGGTACCCTCAACCGTACCTAGTAGTATGTGGCAGCAAGTTACACTTTCCAAATATCTTATAAGATGGCAACTCTGAAAATCAAACACTATTAATCTCCCTTCGTATACAAATCCTTCGCCTACAAGTCACCAAGTCGCTTCAACATCGCAGTACATTTGAAAAATCTCACTGAATCATGCTCACCTAAGGGGAACAAGAACATTACAACTGTAATTTATCATCAAGAATTACCTTACGACCATTGACTCGCCACGCCAACACACCCCATACCTTTTTAGTCATCAAGAAACAAAAGCCGTCTTACTATAAAAGGAAACGCTTGATCTGAGCCTCATAATCATTCATATTCAGACGTTATAAAGCTGCACAACACTACTCTTTTCTGCTCAGAAGAAGAAATAACTACACATATGTTGGGAGACCCTTTACAATTCACAGAAAATATACACTGTAATTTTAATTACACCAGAGTGAATCAAAACATTGGTAAATATGCACTGTAATTTTACTCACGAAAGAATGAATGCGAGAAAAACATATGGGCAATACGTCATTCCGACATCCGAGGGGCAAGATCTTCTGCTTCTTATTCAATATAAGGTTTTGCGTTGGAGATTTGGTGCAGGCCCTTCGACTTTCGAGAGCGGAGTGTTTCTACTTCAAGCGCATTCGGATGTGGAATCCGCTTGATTCTATATGGCCCGTTGAATAAGAAGAAGAACTTCTTTGACAACCCAGCCCGTTTATTAGAGAGCTTGTGCGAGCGTACAAGTACTTTCTGGCCTACGTGAAAAGTTATGTTCCGCACCTTCTTTTTGTAGGCTCTTATCCGAGCCTCGGCGGCCCTCTTTATATTTTTCAGGGCAAGCTCTACAATTGCAGATCTTCGTAACCTGGGTTCTGCTGGCCAGAGAAGCACCTCTTTTATTTTACTCGGAGGCTTCTTGTTTTTCAGGACCAGAATCGGTGGCAACATCGTCGAGGCATTTGGCAACTCATTTAATATGTTCTGGAAACCGGCTAGTTTCGTGTCCCACGTCCGTGGTCACGGTGGCAGTATAACCTACACAATTTTCCTATCTCCTTCATCCACCTTTCACAAGGATTTACTAAAGGGCAGAAAAGGGAGATAAAAATCGGTTTCACTCCCTTTCTCCGAAGCATATGCTCCCAGTGACGTGACCTGAATTGTGGCCCGTTGTTCGAAATCACACGCTTCACAGTGCCAACCTCTCGTAAGAAGTGATTTGCGAACGCGGCAGCTACTGCCTTCCCGGTGGCCCTACGCAGCGAGGTGAGGCAGACGAATTTTGACGCCAGCTCTACTGCCACAAAAATGTACACAAATCCGTTCCTAGAACGCACTGGCGGACCGAATGGATCTACTGCTGCGAGATCCCTTAGTTTATTGGGCACGATCGGGTGTATTGGTGCGGCAAACGACACAGTGGGCGGCTTGGCTTGCTGACAGGGCTTGCATACCCTAATTACTTTACGTATACGCCGAAGCATATTATTAAAGTAACAGGTTTCCCGCAGCTTCTCCAAGCATTTTCTTGCACCAAAGTGACCGTAGCTCAAATGCACGTACCACACGAGCTTGTTCACCAGTTCCTCCGGATCGCTAACAGCCACCTGGAGTCATCCAGAGCTCGCCTCTTAAATAGGATGCCATTCCGGATAATATAATACTGCCTGATGGCCGCGTGGGATTTATCATGCTATTTCTCTTTGATGTCACGCAAGACTTCGTCCTTGTCTTGTTCCGCCCCGATATTGCCTAGTGACGTAGTGTCATAATTCTCGAATGCCACATTTTGAAGGTATAACACACTGAAATTGTTTTCATCAATAGCGTTATCCTCAGCATGGGTGAGCCCGATAGGCATCCGAGATAGAGCATCAGCAATGATGTTCTTGTGCCCCAGATTGTACTCTATCGTGAAGTGGTATTCCTGGAGGAACACCGTCCACCGTCCGAGTCTACCGTGATTGATTTTGGCGCTCATTAGGAATTGTAGTGCTCGGTGGTCGCTGTACACCCTGGTCGTGCGCCCGAACAAATAGTAACGGAATTTCTTGAACGCCCAGACAATCGCCAGGGCTTCAAGCTCCGTGACAGAGTAGTTCCGTTCACTTCGCGAGAGCACACGGCTGGCGAACGAGATAGTTTTCCAGGTGGACTGATCCTTTCCACCATCCGTCTGGAACAACACCGCTCCCAACCCCGTTAGTGAACTATCTGTCATCAGGCAAAACTCCTGATTCAAATCCGGATGGGCGAGCAATGGAGCGTTAACCAATGCATTCTTTAATTCTTCAAATTCGCTCTGTGCTTGTTCGTCCCACATCCAAACGGTGTTCTTACCCGTCCGTGTACATTAACGAGGGGCGGACAAAACATTGAGATTTATAAATCTCTTGTAGAAATTGCAAAGCCCCAAATAACCCCTGAGCTGATGCTTTGACGTGAGCGTTGCATACTCTGCAATCGCTGAAATTTTTTCGGGATCCGGATGAATTCCATCCGCCGACGCAATATGACCCAGAAACTTTATGCTTTCGCGCACGAACTGGGATTTGTTCAGATTCACGGTCACCCCCGCTTTCTCGAATACTTCGAGCAATCGATTTAGAACCCGGTTGTGTTCCTCCCATGACTTCTCTGCAATGAGAATGTCGTCCACATACACAGTTACGCGCGCTCTTAGGTCGTCAGGTAGTATGCTATTCAGGCCTCTTATGAAGGCGGCTGAAGAAACATTCAACCCTAAAGGGAGGTGTTTAAACTGGTAGCAGCTCCCATAGCAGAGGAAGGCAGTGTATTGCCTGCAAGACGAATCGAGCATAATTTGCCAATAGCTGTTTCGGAGGTCAACGGATGACAAAACTTTCACGCCATGAAACCTTTGCAGCAGTTCCTCCAATCCTTCTGGCCTATCTGTCTCAGACATGATGACCGTATTTATTTGCCGCGAGTCCAACACCAAACGCACGGACTTGTCCCGCTTTGGCACAACGAGTAATGGAGAGTTATATGAACTCCTAGCTCTCTCTATTATACCCTGCTCCAGCATCCTACTTATTTCGGCTTCCACACCTCTTGTGCACCAGTGGGATGGGGTAGGGCTTAACAAAGAAAGGAAGATGCTCGCGCACTGTAAAGCGGTACAGAAATCCATCAATTGCTCCCGGTGAATCCGAAAATACTCGGGCATGGCTTCTCAGAACGCGACACAGTTCCATGCGATTCGCTTCCGAGGCTCCCGCACCAGCAATACACCTTTTCACAGCGCTCGTGAAAACATCGTTCCTACCATACTCATTAGGTTGTGAATCTAGGTCACTAATCAGATTGACCAAAACCTCCTGCCCAGGTCGCGACTCAGTCCTAACGTGAAATTTCAGACAGCTCACCTCAGACTCCTTGCGCAAAACACATTCCTCGAAAATTAGACTGACAGGGTTGCTCCCGGCAATGATAGTCATAACACCGCCAGCCGCGTCGATTACGGCGCGGTGGACATTCATGAAGTCAGTCCGCAATATCATCGCCACGCTCATCAGCGGCATCACAAAAAAATTGAATTCAACCTCATGTCCTTGACAGACGAAGTTTACTCGAGTCTGAACTTTAATTTTAACACTTTTTCCATATATCGCGCCCCTGACTGTGGTTCCTCTCACCTGGAAAGTTGGCCAACTCCCCGTTTCCTCAGACTTCCGAAACGCCGCCTCACTAATCAGCGAAAAGGGGCTGCCTGTATCGAGTACACATCTAAGACTGACTCCCCGAATGTAAACAGACACGACTGGGTTTACCGCGGGCACACCAATACTGTGGTCCTCCCTCAACAAATCTTCCCTAATATCGTCTTCCTCTATCAAATGCACATCAACAGCACTGGTCCTCATTAAGTTGACGCCAACCGAGTCAGCCATTAGTCATTGATCCCTTTGATTAGGGTCATGTGGCGGATTGTGACGCGGGTTTGCGGGACAAATTTCAACACCCACTGGCGGACCACCCGTACTGTTTACGGCACCCCTGTTGTTGCTTGTTCGATAATTATTCTGTGGTCGATCACGGCTACCGTTCCTAGGTCCGCTATAATTGCCCCTAAATCTCTGCTCATTACCATATCTTCTAAACGCCCCGGTGTGTCTCTGATTTACTCTCGGCGAATGATGGCCATTGGCATCGTTTGTTCTGCCCGCGTTCCGTGAGGAGTCGAGACGCTGCCAACGCTCGCGCGCTCTGTAACTCTGAGGCGACGCGTTACGTCTGGAGTGCCAAATGTCTCTACGGCTGCGGCTTCGCTCGCGCGGCGGTTGCTCGTAGGCGCTCTGACCGTAATTCTGCGTGGTGCCATTCGCATCGCACTCAAGCTCTAAAAGGAAATTGCAAAACCCCTCTACGTCATCCTTACATCGTCCTGCAAGGATAAAGTACCGCAACTGCATTGGAAACTTTCCCAGGCAAATACGAATAATTTCCGCAGGACCATAAGGATCGTCAAGATGTTCATTCGCCTGCAGCATGTGCTCGAACATCTGCACAGGGCTGGAGAATTTTGACCTGTTTAACTCTGGTAGCATAATGAGTCCGTGTTTTACACGACTTCGCGCTGCCACTGACCAATAGATCGACAGGAAGTGTTGTCGAAACTCCCCAACAGTGTAGCAATTGCGTGCAATTGACCTCATCCGCGCTGCTGGCTCACCTTCGAGGTAGCCGCACATATACTCCATCTTGTGCGCACTGGGCCACGTAGGAGGGAGGGAGAACTCGAACTGCTGTAACCAGGCCCGCGGGTGAATCCCCGTAGCCGAGTTACGGAAGACTTCAAACTTCCTCACCGTCAGAAAATGTTTAAAGTCAAATTCGTGAGTTTCCCTTGGCGAACGTTCCTGAGGGGATCCGCGCCGTTCCTACATGGTACGAGATCCGTGATCGTGGCGATGGTCAAATTCGCCATCGTTCCCGGAATCATCGTCGGAATAATGGCCCTTTCGTTAATTTCTTTCAACTTCATGGGCCTTTAACCCTTTTAGGTGAAGTTCTAAACGGGCCATGCGCTCACATATTCCCACGGTAACCCCTCTTTGTTGTATTTCTATTTCACACTGTCCACGCGGACATTTCGTTATCGACCGTATTTCGTTTGCATCCGCTGATGACGAGGTAATCATTTCCCTATTATTGTCAGACTTACGCGCCACTGCGTCTGAGAGCCTGGCTATTTCTTCTCGCGTCTCTCGGTGGGCCGTGTCTTGTTGTGCTTCCGTAAGCCCTTGCTCTCGCTCGAGAGCTATTATCGCCTGGCTGAGCGTTTCTACCTGCGCGCTAAGGTGGACCGGGCACTTAGCCGCAGTGTCCTCTATTCGGGACACAAGAGCCGCGTGGTCACTCTGGCATTGTTCTGCTAACGCGCGGAGATCCCTGGCGGAATTTTGTACTACTCGGGACTCAAGAGCCGCTTGTCCACTCTGGCATTGTTCTGCTAGCATACTTATATTCCCAGCGAACCTTTCTTCTTGCTCCATCACCTGCTTACTAATGACTTGCTGCCCCTCTTCTAAGGCAGAGATGCGTTGGTCAATGATCACCAGTTTCTCCCCAACACCCTGTACTATTTCACTAGACAATCTTTTATTTGCTTCCTCGATATGCATCCTATTTTCTTCTGCTTGTTTTTTATTCACTTCCTGGATATGTCTCCTATTTTCTTCCGCTTGTTTTTCATTCACTTCCTCGATATGTCTCCTATTACTGTCTAGTAATTGTCGTAGCATAGTCTATAATGAATTTGCATCTATCGAATGATTCGAAATCACTACAGCGAGCTCAGGATGGACAACACTTGTACTTGCGTTTTCCGCGTTTCGTTCCTGGTCGGACTCGACGTTTTGACCTCGTCCTTGTTCAGGGTTATTGTCTGGCAGGTTTTTCCGATCGCGGCTCCCTGAACAGCTACGCATCTCCATCATAAGGTTAATTACTCCGTGCTCCAAAATACAACAAGAATAATTCCAAAGTCTCCTAATGGACTCACAGTCCCCACAAAGCACCCAAGATTTACTATATGACACCGATACACGCCACAGGACAAGAATCAACCCACACTTGTAACACAATTGAATACTAAATCACAATGTCTATACAGTAATACACATACAAGGTAAAACATGTAAGAAAATGCACACCTATATCATAAATTCACGTAAATTCTGTATTACAGAAAGACAATGTGGTGTCACCGCCAGACACCACACTTGCTAGGTGGTAGCCATTAAATCGGCCGCGGTCCGTTAGTATACGTCGGACCCGCGTGTCGCCACAATCAGTGATTGCAGACCGAGCGCCGCCACACGGCAGGTCTAGAGAGACTTCCTAGCACTCGCCCCAGTTGTACAACCGACTTTGCTAGCGATGGTTCACTGACAAAATACGCTCTCATTTGCCGAGACGATAGTTTAGCATAACCTTCAGCTACGTCATTTGCTACGACCTAGCAAGGCGCCATTATCAGTTACTATTGAGATTGAATCATGTACCGTCAATTTCCTTGTCCTGTTCAAGACCTCACGCCAGCCTGCGTGAGCTAAACCGCGTGCCTTTCGCCCTCCTCTAGAAACACGGTGTTGGCTCTCCTGCCAACCAAAACAGACAATACACCAATTAGCACATCCAACCGAAAATAACTAATCCTCACTGCGCATTAGAAGATCTCTGGTTTACCGATATCCGTGAGCAGGGTAAGCAATATGTAACTAAACTGTTTCTACGGGTTATTACGTCATTATTGGGAATGTAAATACGTATTGCTTGGGAAGTTAACGTGAGAAGATTAGGGTCGCTACCGACTTTAGCCATACAACTAATCGAAGGTTTGGTCGAGTCGGAAAATAAATTAATTTGATCACAGACCAAAACCTCACAAAAATGCTTACGGTGTGATGTCGCTCATAGCGGATACAATGTAATTAATAGTATTGCCCGCGCACTGTTCACGACAATCAAACATTTAAAATAAAATAGAAAATGCATGAACACTGCATAAGATCAGCTCCCAGGACACACCTGAAAATAAGACTTAATCTAAAGCACTTGTTTTAAAATAAAAAAGGAAACTAATCACTGGACCTGTGCGTAAGAAAACGCGTTGGATGTGCTAACGGGAAAGCTATGAGGTGAGTGGCTTAGGTGCAAAAACGTAACCTCGGAACACAAGAGAAAATTGTGGATAAAATCATTTATTCCTAAGACATTAAGGAAAAGCATCGATACATTCGCCGTTATAATCTACTCCTAAAATCATTGGTGTGAATCATTCATACCACTGCTGTTGCCTGATCGCAATAACTCGTAAAGCGGTACACGTTTCGCAGTACACCCGCGTGCCCACGTGGTTTGTGGAGACGCACTTCGTACGTATCGTGTCCAAGTTGCAACAATATCACATCACACAATCATGAGCGGTTAACGTTCTTTAAAACAAGCATGAGACCGGACAGTTAGTGATAACGGTAGCCCAACAAAGCTTTAATGTTCAACCGCGTGGTCGGCTCCCCACGGACGAAAGATACATTAAGCAAGGAAAATTTACGAGAAGGCAAAGCTATTAATAGTTAGAAAAATGAAAGCTTATACAGGCACAGCTGAAGGCAAACAGACATTCATACAGAAGCGAGTGCTCACTTCTTATCGACACCTTTGTGTGGCACTCTTCCGGTGGATCCAAGTCTGCTATAGAAATTTACTAAGTGAAATATCTGCCAAAGTTTTGCATTCCTTGCTGCGACAAGGCAAAGCAATCTCTCAGAATTGAAAAGCGAGACCAAAAGCTAACAGCTCTCCCCTCGCCAAGTAACAACGCGCCACGCGGTCAGTCTAACTCATACCCTTCTTCGACTGGAGCACAGCTGTGGACGCTTCCCGTACCGGCGGCAGATTGCCCTCCCGCTTCTTCTCCAGCCTCTTCCACGGTCCGCGTGGCCCGGAAAACCCAAAGATGCCATTTCTGCCACCAACCTAACGCAGGATTTCTCACAAGTAGCGAAAACCTCTTTGCCTACTTGACCACAACGCGAGTTGGCTATTCCGTACAACTGCTGCTGAATCTGTACGACTATCGCAGACTTTCTGCAGCAGACTACGCCACCGTCTAGCAACGTGACACACAACCACATCCATTCAATCACGCCACTATGAGAGTAAAGAGAAAAGAGAAACAAGGAAAAGAAAGGGAGATGGTAATGAAAATGGGCTACCGGACTAATGAAAGGTGGCTACAGGACCCTTTCACTGTATCCAGAAAGGCCCGTACAGGATCTGCAACATGCGGTCGTGCATTATCCTGCTGAAATGTAGGGTTTCGCAGGGATCGAATGAAGGGTAGAGCCACGGGTCGTAACACATCTGAAATGTAACGTCCACTGTTCAAAGTGCCGTCAATGCGAACAAGAGGTTACCGAAACGTGTAACCAATGGCACCCCATACCATCACGCCGGATAATACGCCAGTATGGCGATGACGAATACACGCTTCCAATGTGCGTTCACCGCGATGTCGCCAAACACGGATGCGACCATCATGATGCTGTAAACAGAACCTGGACGACGTTTTGCCGTTCGTGCACCCAGGCTCGTCGTTGAGTACACCATCGCAGGCGCTCCTGTCTGTGATGCAGCGTCAAGGGTAACCGCAGCCATCACCTCCGAGCTGATAGTCCGTGCAGCTGCAAACGTCGTCGAACTGTTCGTGCAGATGGTTGTTGTCTTGCAAACGTCCCCATCTGTTGACTCATGGATCGAGACGTGGCTGCACGATTCGTTACAGATATGTGGATAAGATGGCTGTCATCTCGACTGCTAGTGATACGAGGCCGTTGGGATCCAGCACGGCGTTCCGTATTACCCTCCTGAACCCACCGATTCCATATTCTGCTAACAGTCATTGGATCTCGACCAACGCGAGCAGCAATGTCACGATACGATAAACCGCAATCGCGATAGGCTACAATGCGACCTTTATCAAAGTCGGAAACGTGATGGTACGCATTTCTCGTCCTTACTCGAGGCATCCCAACAACGCAACGTTTCACCAGGCAACGCCGGTCAACTGCTGTTTGTGTATGAGAAATCGGTTGGAAACTTTCCTCATGTCAGCACGTTGTAGGTGTGTCCACTGGCACCAACCTTGTGTGAATGCTCTGAAGAGCTAATCATTTGCATATCGCAGCATCTTCTTCCTGTCGGTTAAATTTCGTGTCTGTAGCACGTCATCTTGGTGGTGTAGCAATTTTAATGGCGAGTAGTCTATAAATGCTTTTGTTCTAATAATTACTTAATTGAAATAGCAGGCTGTCAAGTAACATGAAATTCACTAAAACGTTGTGCAAATACACGTCGTTTTTTAAAATTATATTACCTCTTAAATGTCGTATTATTTATATAATATGGCCAGCGATGAAAGAATAGATTAATAATAAAACTTGTATGGGAGTGGAATCGTCGCCTCATATACGTTGGTTTTACGACACTCGAACGCTAATCACTTTTTTGACCACCATGAACGCTAACGTTCGGCACTTATAATTTCACAATAGACGCGTACAATTTCTCTTGCTATTTACTCGAAATTGCCGCAGTAGTGGGCCTTACTACTTGCACATTATGTTGTTTTAATGGCTTAGCGTCCGCCCCGATACCTGAGTGGTCAGTGTGACGGATTGCCGGGGTCGGGGTTCGATTCCCGGTTGGATCGGAAATTTTCTCCGCTCAGGTACTGGGTGTTGTGTTGTCTTCATCATCATTTCACCCCCATCTGGAACGCAGGTCGCCCAATGTGGCGTCGAATGTAATAAGAGCTGCACCAAGGAGGCCAGACCTGTCCCGCAAGGGGCCTCCCGGCCAATGACGCCAAACGCTCACTTCCATTTCCAATGCCTTAGTGATGATGATGATGATGATGATGATGTCCCATACTCAGAGGAGCGTAGGGGACGATGCGGGAGACCCGCACCGCTGTACTAGGCAAGGTCCAAGCGGAGGTGGTTTGCCAGTGCTTTCCTCCGACCGTAATAAGGATGAATGATGATGATGCAGACGACACAACAGCTCCCAGTCATCTCGAGGCAGGAAAAATCCCTGACCCCGCTGGGAATCGAACCCGGGAACGCGTGCGCGGGAAGCGAGAACGCTACCAGAAGACCACGAGCTGCGGACAATGGCCTAGTAAAGGAGTACAAAGTTTAAAGTAAATCAGTGATCCCAACGTCTTGGCCTCTCCTCGTGTGAACAAATGACAGCTTCACCATTTCGCTGCCCTTTCATACCTAGTGTATGCGATACTACCGCCATCTGTATATGAGCATATCCATGGCTTTGTCGCGTCAATGTATAACGTCTTTTGGTGAAATGATATTGACTTTTTGGCTCTTCGATCGTATTAAAACAGCGCTGTAAGTTTTAACTCTTTAACTCCTGCGATAGTTATACAAAATGGGTTCACACTGTATGGAATCATTCATGAGATCGAGCTCGGCTGTAAATGGAAATAAGTCAGTGAACGAACACGCGGCACGATACTAGGCGCAACGTAATGAAGTACACACACTTGTGTGCAAAACTTAGGGACGAAAGTATCTTTCGCATAATTTATCATTACCAAGTAACATTGCTCGATGAAACTCGGCCCCTACACAGAATGAACAGTTATGGTATAGTACAGATGCAAAAAAATGGTTCAAATGGCTCTGAGCACTACGCGACTTAACTTCTGAGGACATCAGTCGCCTAGAACTTAGAACAAATTAAACCTGACTAACCTAAGGACATCATACACATCCATAACCGAGGCAGGATTCGAACCTGCGACCGTAGCCGCAGCCCGGTTCCGGACTGTAGCGCCTTGAACCGCACGACCACTCTGGCCGGCAGTACAGAAGCAACTGAAAGAAATATACATTGAGACGAACAAAAATGACACTTTTATTCAATGGCTTATAAGTACACAGAACTCATCGTGATTCGTAATGATCCCCTGCACATTAGAAAAAGCGGAAAATGGTTCTTAGTAAGGTGTGTGGTAGCCCGCCCGGTTAGCCGAGTGATCTAAGGCACGGCTTTCCGGAGTGGGAAGGAGCGCCTGGTCCCCGGCACGAATCCGCCTGGCGGATTTGTGTCGAGGTCCGGTGAACCGGCCAGTCTGTTGATGGTTTTTAGGCGGTTTTCCATCTACCTTGGCGAATGCGCGCTGGATCCCCTTCTTCTGCCTCAGCTACACTATGTCGGCGATAGCTGCGCAAACAAGTTCTCCACGGACGCGAACACGACCATTACTCTGCGACGCAAACATAAGGGTTACACTCGTCTGGTGTGAGACGTTCCCTGGGGGAGAGGGGTGGGGGGTCCACCGGGGGCAGAACCACACAATATCCCTGAAAGAGTGGTTAGGTGTGTGGCGGCGGGGACGGGAGGGGGGGGGGGGGGGTGAAGTGGACTGCGTTAGTCGTTGTGGGGTTGTGGACCACTGCCACTGCGGCGGGGACGGAGCCTCTCCGTCGTTTCTAGGTCTCCAGTTAACATACAACAACAACATACAAGGTGTGTGATCATAACAGACGGCACTGAATGGTCCGCAACGTGGTCCCATGCTAGCCTCGAGGTTGGTAAAGAGTTATTGTTGTAGGGCGCATCATTCCTCCAGCGAAGCGGTTAACAGCTGCTGGATGATGGTTAGCGCATCTTGTCGTGCTACAGTACGTCTTCACAATGCATCTCGTATTCGCTCGATGGGATTTAGGTCAGGGGAACGTGCAGGCTAGTCCATTTGCCGAGTATCAAATGGCTCTGAGCACTATGGGACTCAACTGCTGAGGTCATTAGTCCCCTAGAACTTAGAACTAGTTAAACCTAACCAACCTAAGGACATCAAAAACATCCATGCCCGAGGCAGGATTCGAACCTGCGACCGTAGCGGTCTTGCGGTTCCAGACTGCAGCGCCTTTAACCGCACGGCCACTTCGGCCGGCTAGGCGAGTATCCTCTCATCCCAAGAACTGTACCACATACATTTTTCGAGGCATTCGAAAACTGTTACCCATAAAATTGAATTCAGGCCCGAAATCACCCGTGAATAGACACACATGGTTAGGAAGTACAGTGTCAGAATAACGTTAACCGGTGAGTTACCATGTTCAAAGATTTGGAGGCCAGTACACCAATGCCTCCCCATACCATAACATCTGGACCAACAAAACGATAATATTCGACAATGTTCCAGGGATCATTACGTGATCTCACCTCTGGTTACATGAAGGTACGTCCAGAATCACTACTCACTATGCATCTGCTCTAACCAAGAAGAGCACGAGACCCTATTCCTCGCTAGTCCAGTTCCAGTGCGCTTGACAGTATGGTAAACGGAGAGGCCGATGTGTGGGTGTGTGGTCCTGCCCTCGGACAAAGAGATCACCCCCATCCAGTCGTCACGCAACGTGAGACTGCTTGTCTCGCCATCCCATTAAATGTAGTTTCAACTGCACGCGTTGTTTGATGTGGATCTCTTTGTGCCTGTTCCACAGTGTAGCGGTCACCTGCTGCTGTAGCTGATCGAGGTCGACCACCTCCACTCCTTCGGGCAGCACTGCCTGTGGTTCAGAATGCTCCTCATGCACGTCAAACAGTCCTATGAACAAGATCAAACTCCTGGGCTACACTCGTCACACTTCGTTCTTCTTCCCACTTCCCGGCAATTCTACCTCATGTGAAGTTATACAGATAGTGTCTCGGGCCATGTTGTAATGAGAAACAGCACCAGAGTGTGCGGTAATTGGTTGCTGATTGACAAGCAGTGTTTTCTCATTCCTTCAACTGCCTCTCTTTGTGGGGCCAGACCCATTTGGCTTATAACCACGCTGACTTCACGTCCTGTGGCGTCCAACTTTCTGGCAACGATCTCCCAGACTTTGTCATTTCCACTAGGTAGACAATACATTATGTTTCTTTATCTGTCTCATCATTATGTTTCGCAGAGCAGTGGATTCGGCACTGGATAAATTAGAAGAACCTATTTCTTTAGATTCTTGTGTTTTAACCCTTAACTTGAAACAACAGTCTTTCAGATCCATAATTCATTTTAAACGTTTTTCGGTACCTTCACTTTAATGTTTGCTGTGTGTAAAGCAACGATCTAACGATAAAGTATATTATTTAGAACTGAGCGCGAAATTGGGTACCTGCCTGACCACAAGTTTTGCATTATCTTTGATAATTAGGCAGCTCGAATGTCCACATGTTTCTAAATACTGCATATTTTCCTTTCAATTGATTTTTTAAATTTTTTTTAATTTCAAAAGCATTTTATTATATGAATGAATTCGTTAGTTTTCAGCTATAGCATGGAGCGATTTTCTAAGAGGAATGAAATGTCTGCAGCTGGCCGAGATGATGAAGCTTGGGTGCACTAGCAATTACATTATGTAAGTGAAGAGGAAAATGGGAACGACGATGACATTTTTTATGATTCTAATTCTGATTCTCATTTTGTGATAACTGATGGTCACCATGAAGCAGTATGTGATATTAGTGAAGAAAATGCTTCATCGGAAGAAGAGCCAGTTGCGACCTGTACCACAGATAATTATTCACAGCAAACACAGTCTTTTATCGCAAAGATGATCTCAAGTGGATAGTTCAAGGCCTATTAGAGCAAGATAAACACCTCAACACAACATTTTGTAAGGGGGAATGCTTGGACTGAAAGCAAAATTCGAACTTTGGCGCAAACGCCTACCAAACCTCGAATATAGCAGTATTATTTAACAACGACGTGTTAGAGTTATACTAGCTGATAGAATGGAAAAGAGGAAGACATGTATGAACTGCCCTTCACCAAAGAAACGGAAAAGGGAGTATAAGCAGTAGTATAAGTGCACCAAATGTGCTCAGACAGTATGCTTGAAATGTGGAGGGAAGATGTGTGTCGAGTGTGCAAAAATTCTGCAAATTAATATTTTCACTTCATTTGATTCATTCCTTCATTTACATTCCCTGCAATCTTTTTAACTTACTCTCATAAATATCAAATTCAAATGGCTCTGGGCACTATGGGACTTAACAGCTAAGGTCATCAGTCCGCTATAACTTAGAAGCACTTAAACCTAACTAACTTAAGTACATCACACACATCCATGTCCGAGGCAGGATTCGAACCTGCGACCGTAGCAGTCGCGCGGTTCCGGACTGAAGCGCCTAGAACCGCTCGGCCATCGCGGCCGGCCTCATAAATATCGTGACTGGCGTAACAATACTAACAGTAATTTCAAGACTCGTACTACATGGCTACACATATTCAGGATGTTTCGTGTTAATTTTAAATAACGTAATCAACGAAGTCTGTGGAAGCGGTAAATAGTATTTCATCCCCTTATAATATGAAATAGTTGACTATTCATTTACCTTTTGCCAGTTAATGTCGAGTTATATGATAAAAAGTATTAAAGGGCCTACGAGACCGCATGTTTGTAGTTACACATATTTGAGAGATGTTTCGGGTTAATGGGTTACCTTATAAATTGTTGCAAGTTCATGCTTACGTCATGAAATGAATGACTAATTTTACGCAAGAAAGGCGAATATATGTTAATACATCGCAATTTGAAAAGGAACTTCTAGCAATGCTCACGGATTGAAAATGCTTTTCGATATCATCTGATGTAAGCGGATCTAAATCCCCTATTTAGTCACTCGTTGACCACGATGGCACCGAAACAGAGGACGACCGAAGAAAGGCAGAAATACTGAATTCAGTGTTCCGAAACTGTTTCACTGCGGAAAATCGTAACACGGTCCCTGACTTCAGCCGTTGCACGGACGCCAAAATGGAAAATATTGAAATAAACGATATCGGAATTGAAAAACAACTGCTATCACTTAGTAGCGGAAAAGCATCCGGACCAGACGAGATACCCTTAAGATTCTACAGTGATTATGCTAAAGAACTTGCCCCCTTCCTATCAGCAATTTATCGTAGATCGCTGGAAGAACGTAAAGTACCTAGCGACTGGAAGAAAGCGCAGGTCGTTCCCATTTTCAAGAAGGGTCATAAATCAGATGCGAATAATTATAGGCCTATTTCGCTTACGTCAATCTGTTGTAGAATAATGGAACATGTTTTGTGTTCTCGTATTATGACGTTCTTAGATAATGCAAATCTCCTTCATCATAACCAACATGGATTCCGCAAACAGAGATCATGTGAAACTCAGCTCGCCCTATTTGCCCAAGAAATTCACAGTGCCGTAGACACTGGCGAGCAGATTGATGCCGTATTCCTGGACTTCAGGAAGGCATTTGATACGGTTCCGCACTTACGTTTAGTGAAAAAAATACGAGCTTACGGAATATCGGACCAGGTTTGTGATTGGATTCAGGATTTCCTAGAAGAAAGAACACAACATGTCATTCTTAACGGTTCAAAATCTGCAGATGTAGAGGTAATTTCGGGAGTACCGCAGGGAAGCGTGATAGGACCTTTATTGTTAACAATATACATAAATGACTTAGTTGACAACATCGGTAGCTCCGTGAGGCTATTTGCAGATGACACGGTTGTCTACAAGAAAGTAGCAACATCAGAAGACTCCTACGTACTCCAGGAGGACCTGCAGAGGATTAATGCATGGTGCGACAGCTGGCAGCTTTCCCTAAACGTAGATAAATGTAATATAATGCGCATACATAGGGGCAGAAATCCATTCCAGTACGATTATGCCATAGGTGGTAAATCATTGGAAGCGGTAACGACCGTAAAATACTTAGGAGTTACTATCCGGAGCGATCTGAAGTGGAATGATCACATAAAACAAATAGTGGGAAAAGCAGGCGCCAGGTTGAGATTCATAGGAAGAATTCTAAGAAAATGTGACTCATCGACGAAAGAAGTAGCTTACAAAACGCTTGTTCGTCCGATTCTTGAGTATTGCTCATCAGTATGGGACCCTTACCAGGTTGGATTAATGGAAGAGATAGACATGATCCAGCGAAAAGCAGCGCGATTCGTCATGGGGACATTTAGTCAGCGCGAGAGCGTTACGGAGATGCTGAACAAGCTCCAGTGGCGGACACTTCAAGAAAGGCGTTACGCAATACGGAGAGGTTTATTATCGAAATTACGAGAGAGCACATTCCGGGAAGAGATGGGCAACATATTACTACCGCCCACATATATCTCGCGTAATGATCACAACGAAAAGATCCGAGAAATTAGAGCAAATACGGAGACTTACAAGCAGTCGTTCTTCCCACGCACAATTCGTGAATGGAACAGGGAAGGGGGGATCAGATAGTGGTACAATAAGTACCCTCCGCCACACACCGTAAGGTGGCTCGCGGAGTATAGATGTAGATAGATGTAGATAGATGTGAGATTGCGTCATTACTTTTCCTGCGTTGTTACTGGTGTATAGTGTAATTTTATTCTAGCTACCCGCCCCGGCTTCGCACGGGAAGCACTAATTGTCTACAGCCGTAGTGGTCATAAATTACGTACAGAACCGTTCCTCGCCCTCGCCAATCTGTTTATCTGTTAGTGAAAATCGTAACAAAATCACTACCGTAGCTCCTGAGATTAGCCTTTACAAAACAAAAAAAAAAAAAAGGTTCAAATGGCTCTAAGCACTATGGGACTTAACATCTGAGGTCATCTGTCCCCTAGACTTAGAACTATTTAAACCTAACTAACCTAAGGACATCACACACATCCATACCCGAGACAGGATTCGAACCTGCGACCGTAGCAGCAGCGTAGTTCCGGAGTGGAGCGCCTAGAACCACTCGGCCACAACGGCCGGCGTAGCCTTTACATACAGACAGAAAAAACGCTGCGAGGAGCTTTATTTAGAGGTAGTGTATAGATACTGGGTGAGTTGCGTAAGATGTAAGACTGGTTTTATTTTCTGACCAGTTTTAGATATCCAAACAAGTTTTAGTGATAGTAAGCAGACGGGCAAGTTGGTGTGCTGTGTGGCTGATATGTTTATCAACAGGAATGGGGTGGCAAGTAATTACGTTTTGTAACGGCATTTGAAAACAGTTAAGAAAAGGTGTACAGTGATACAGTGCGAGATAATGCCGTTGCAACTTTTCGTGTAGGTATCGTAGAAACGTTGTAATGTTGAAAGGTGCGGCGGCCGGAATCGGCTATCGACATGTAAACTACGCCAAATGGGGCACTCATACAAGTCTCGTTGTTACATGCAGCACGTGGGTACGTCTACACTGCTAGGATAGAGCGCATTTCTTCTTGACCCTACTTCATACGACACAGATACAGGGTTACCTACAGTTGTTGTAATTAGAACTAAATGCTAACTTTCTGCGTATCAGAACGGGATTCGGTAATACAGTTTCAAATGTATATGCATAGTTACGTATAAGTGAACAGGTTTTGTGGAAACAAGAGAACTGTGGAAAAGCGCAGGCCGGTGCGACCGAGCGGTTATAGGCGCTTCAGTCTGGAACCGCGCGACCGCTACGGCCGCAGGTTCGAATCCTGCCTCGGGCATGGATGTGTGTGATGTCCTTAGCTTAGTTAGGTTTAATTAGTTCTAAGTTCTAGGCGACTGATGACCTCAGAAGTTAAGTCGCATAGTGCTCAGAGCCATTTGAACCATTTTGAACCTCCAACACTAAATTGGTGATCCCTTGATGTCTCATACTGTGTCCTGTCAACCAATCTCTTCTTCTAGTCAGGTTGTGTCACAAACTTCTTTCTCCCCAATTATACTCAGTACCTCCTCATTAGTTAATCTTCAGCATTTTTCTGTAGAACCACGTTTCAAAAGCATGTATTCTCTTCTTGTCTAAACTGTTTATCGTCATTGTTTCACTTCCAGACATGACTACACTCCATACAAATAATTTCGCAAAAGACTTCCTTACACTTAAAAATATAATCGATGTTAACAAATTTCTCTTCTTCGGAAACGGTTTTCTTGCCATTTTGCAGCCTACACCTTATATCCTCTCTACTTTGTCCATCATCATTTATTTTGCTGCCCAAATAGCAAAACTTACATACATTTTAAGTGTCTCGTTTCCTAATCTAATTCCTTCAGCATCACCTAGTTTGATTTGACTGCAGTCCATTGTCCTTGTTTTTCCCTGTATGTTTTGTTAATACACTACTGGCCATTATAATTGCTGCACCAAGAAGAAATGCAGATGAAAAACGGGTATTCATTGTACAAATATATTATACTAGAACTGACATGTGATTACGTTTACACGCAATTTGAGTGCATAGATCCTGAGAAATCAGTACCCAGAACAACCACCTCTGGCCGTAATAACGGCCTTGATACGTCTGGGCATTGAGTCAAACAGAGCTTGGATGGCGTGCACAGGTACATTATCCTGCTGAAATGTAGGGTTTCGCAGGGATCGAATGAAGGGTAGAACCACGGGTCGTAACACATCTGAAATGTAACGTCCACTGTTCAAAGTGCCGTGAATGCGAACAAGAGGTGACCGAGAGGTGTAACCAATGGCACCCCATACCATCACGCCGGGTGATACGCCAGTATGGCGCTGACGAATACACGCTTCCAATGTGTGTTCACCGCGATGTCGCCAAATACGGATGAGACCATCATGATGCTGTAAACAGAACCTGGATTCATCTGAAAAATGACGTTTTGCCATTCGTGCACCCAGGTTCGTCGTTGAGTACACCATCGCAGGCGCTCCTGTCTGTGATGTAACGTCAAAGGTAACCGCAGCCATGGTCTCCGAGCTGATAGTCCACGCTGCTGCAAACGTCGTCGAACTGTTCGTGCAGATGGTTGTTGTCTTGCAAACGTCCCCATTGACTCAGGGATCGAGACGTGGCTGCACAATCCGTTACAGCCATGAGGATAAGATGCCTGTCATCTTGACTTGTAGTGATACGAGGCTGTTGGGATCCAGAAGGGCGTTCCGTATTACCCTCCTGAATCCACCGATTCCATATTCTGCTAACAGTCATTGGATCTCGACCAACGCGTACAGCAATTTCGCGATACGATAAACCGCAATCGCGACCTTTATCAAAGTCGGAAACCTGATGGCATGCATTTCGCCTCTTTACACGAGGCATCATAACAACGTTTCACCAGCAACGCCGGTCAACTGTTGCATGTGTATGAGAAATCGGTTGGAAACTTTCCTCATGTCAGCACGTTGCAGGTGTCGCCATCGGCGCCAACCTTGTGTGAATGCTCTGAAAAGCTAATCATTTGCTTATCACAGCATCTTCTTCCTGTCGATTAAATTTCGCGTCTGTAGCACGTAATCTTCGTGGTGTAGCAATTTTAATGGCCAGTAGTGTATTTACAGATTTTTTTGGGAACAGTCTCAACTGCAACTTTACTAAGAGTTGCACCACTGTACACGTGTTCTTAGGAGGTTTCATATGCCATTAAAAATATTTCGCTCTCATTAAAAAGGAAGCACATACTTGCTTCCAGGCAAGAGGAATAATTACCCTATGTTGTTGTTGTGGTCTTCAGTCCGCAGACTGGTTTGAGGCAGCTCTCCATGCTACTCTATCCTGTGCAAGAGTCTTCATTTCCGAATAACTACTGCAACCTACGACCTTCTTAATCTGCTTACTGTATTCATCTCTTGGTCTTCCTCTACAATTTTAGCCCCCTACCCTTTACACCCACACTCACTTCCCTCCAATACTGAATTGGTGATCCCTTTATGTCTCAGACTGTGTCCTACCTACCAATCCCTTCTTCTAGTCAGGTTGTGTCACGAACTTCTTTCCTCCCCAGTTCTACTCAGTACCTCCTCATTAGTTAATCTTCAGCATTCCTCTGTAGAAACCAGTTTCAAAAGCTTCTATTCTCATCTTATCTAAACTGTTTATCGCCATTGCTTCACTTCCATAACTAAACTCCATACAAATAGTTTCGGTAAAGACTTCCTTACACTTAAATATATATTAGATGTTAACAAATTTCTCTTCTTCTGAAACGCTTTTCTTACCATTTCCAGCCTACACCTTATATCTTCTCTACTTTGGCCATGGTCGTATATTTTGCTGCGTAACAGCAAAACTTACCTACATTTTAAGTGTCTCGTTTCCTAATTTAATTCCCTCAGCATCACCTAGTTTGATTCGACTACAGTCCATTATCTTTGTTTTTCCCTGTATGTTTTGTTAATATTTACAGCCATTCTTCCTCAATTGCTACTTTATTACGTTTGTCGTGTGGATAAGAACTAATATTACCCGTCTTTAGCAAATGAAAGCAGCTGCAAAAGACAGATAACATTAATACTTAACTACACGACAAACATTACGCTTACACGCGTTGCGACCGTTGTGGTCTAGTAGCTGAACGCTAGGCGTCGACCCTAGAAATGTCTTGTTCAACCGTCCCAGGTAGGAACAGACTAGTTTCCTCGCCCCAGTCCGTCTAGGACGGCTCCAGGCACACTTAGCCTATTGCTAAATTGCTGTTTCCAGGGGGTTAGAGGAGATCTGGGCGAAGGGCTCGTCACCCTCCCCCTCCTAGTGCCCTCCTCCTCCTAGTGCCGTGGCGTACGAAAGCCTGACTCCACCTGCAGTCAGAGCAGGAACTCGAACAGTTGTTGAGGAAAGAAGGAGGGAAGATTAGAGTACAAAATGTGTCGACAGTGCGGTCACGTTCAAAAATGGTTCAAATGGCTCTGAGCACTATGGGACTCAACTGCTGAGGTCATTAGTCCCCTAGAACTTAGAACTAGTTAAACCTAACTAACCTAAGGACACCACTAACATCCATGCCCGAGGCAGGATTCGAACCTGCGACCGTAGCGGTCTTGCGGTTCCAGACTGCAGCGCCTTTAACCGCACGGCCACTTCGGCCGGCGCGGTCACTGGGGAGGGAGCACAAGCTCCGATTACGGAAGAATGTGGAAAGAACGCGGCCGTGTTCTTTTGAAAGGAACCCTCCCAGCATTTGCGCTGGAGCGCTTTAGGGAAATTACGGAAAAGTGAGACCGGATGGCCGGACGGCCATTTGAATCGTCGTCCTCTCGAATGCAAGTCTTGTTTGCTAACAGCTGCACCACCTCACTCGGTCAGAAGCTGAGAGCGGCGTGCTCCATCTTTTGGTCTGGTGGTCTCAAGTCCGCCTTAGGTATTGTAGCGGCTCGGACGTGCCTAGTGCACCCCCCGCCTCCCGTTTAGCGCGAGCGAGCTTTGTTTACACTCGCGACGCTTCTCATAACGGTTCATTCATTACTACAGATCGCAATGGCTATTTCTGACCGGAAAGCGACTATCAAGTTCGACGCACAATACACAACACCAAAACCACACGAAATCGAACGTTTCTGCGGAGAGTGCTGAAAGTAGATCCCCAGGAGCTGATAGGAAATCACCTATTAACAGTAGCTAGTGACGTATACGTAAAACTCATAGACTAGGCAGCGTGAGACAGACTCATTTGTCGAGGCACCGGTGGTTACCGTTTTTGCCACGCCGATGGGAACGTTGGTGTGGTTTCTGTTGATCATGCCGGCCTCGGATGGAGAACGGTACGCGCATTCAGACTTCTGCTCGAAGTTCCTGCGGTCATAGTTATCTCACAAGGGGAGGCTGCCAATTGTGAAATTCAGATTCGATTCATACTGCGCATAATAATAGCTCATGGCCAGAGGTGTAATGTGGCAAAGCATCAAGATGCACTTCCCAGCCGTTGTCGAGAAAATCGACAGTTAAAAGAAACCGTTGCAGTGAAATACTCTCTACGATTAATAATGCTCTACAGCGTCGTGGCGCAGCGGTAAGCGCTCGGGTTCGTAATCCGAAGGTTGGCGGATTGAATCTCGCGCCATACAACCGTTTTTTTTTTAGTATTTGTTTTTTGTAATTCAAATGTGTGTATACACACACACACACACACACACACACACACACACACACACACACACCACATATATATATATACTCCTGGAAATGGAAAAAAGAACACATTGACACCGGTGTGTCAGACCCACCATACTTGCTCCGGACACTGCGAGAGGGCTGTACAAGCAATGATCACACGCACGGCACAGCGGACACACCAGGAACCGCGGTGTTGGCCGTCGAACGGCGCTAGCTGCGCAGCATTTGTGCACCGCCGCCGTCAGTGTCAGCCAGTTTGCCGTGGCATACGGAGCTGCATCGCAGTCTTTAACACTGGTAGCATGCCGCGACAGCGTGGACGTGAACCGTATGTGCAGTTGACGGACTTTGAGCGAGGGCGTATAGTGGGCATGCGGGAGGCCGGGTGGACGTACCACCGAATTGCTCAACACGTGGGGCGTGAGGTCTCCACAGTACATCGATGTTGTCGCCAGTGGTCGGCGGAAGGTGCACGTGCCCGTCGACCTGGGACCGGACCGCAGCGACGCACGGATGCACGCCAAGACCGTAGGATCCTACGCAGTGCCGTAGGGGACCGCACCGCCACTTCCTAGCAAATTAGGGACACTGTTGTTCCTGGGGTATCGGCGAGGACCATTCGCAACCGTCTCCATGAAGCTGGGCTACGGTCCCGCACACCGTTAGGCCGTCTTCCGCTCACGCCCCAACATCGTGCAGCCCGCCTCCAGTGGTGTCGCGACAGGCGTGAATGGAGGGACGAATGGAGACGTGTCGTCTTCAGCGATGAGAGTCGCTTCTGCCTTGGTGCCAATGATGGTCGTATGCGTGTTTGGCGCCGTGCAGGTGAGCGCCACAATCAGGACTGCATACGACCGAGGCACACAGGGCCAACACCCGGCATCATGGTGTGGGGAGCGATCTCCTACACTGGCCGTACACCACTGGTGATCGTCGAGGGGACACTGAATAGTGCACGGTACATCCAAACCGTCATCGAACCCATTGTTCTACCATTCCTAGACCGGCAAGGGAACTTGCTGTTCCAACAGGACAATGCACGTCCGCATGTATCCCGTGCCACCCAACGTGCTCTAGAAGGTGTAAGTCAACTACCCTGGCCAGCAAGATCTCCGGATCTGTCCCCCATTGAGCATGTTTGGGACTGGATGAAGCGTCGTCTCACGCGGTCTGCACGTCCAGCACGAACGCTGGTCCAACTGAGGCGCCAGGTGGAAATGGCATGGCAAGCCGTTCCACAGGACTACATCCAGCATCTCTACGATCGTCTCCATGGGAGAATAGCAGCCTGCATTGCTGCGAAAGGTGGATATACACTGTACTAGTGCCGACATTGTGCATGCTCTGTTGCCTGTGTCTATGTGCCTGTGGTTCTGTCAGTGTGATCATGTGATGTATCTGACCCCAGGAATGTGTCAATAAAGTTTCCCCTTCCTGGGACAATGAATTCACGGTGTTCTTATTTCAATTTCCAGGAGTATATATATATATATATATATATATATATATATATATATATATATATATATATATATATAATTCCCGGCAATCAGTTGCAACAATTATGCATATAATAAGTTGTTGAAAATCCTTTGTCGTGGAAAAACTGGCAACTTCGAACATCATTATGTTTTCCGCAAACAAAGTTGTATTTCACAAATGTTATTAATGATCTTCATAATGTTAACCACGTATAGTTAACGGAAGACGTAGAAACGAATACGTATAGCGTAAGTCAAACGTTCGAATTAGAATAGAAACCCCACGAACACAAATTTGCTGTGGTAGGTATGAAATATAAACTCCGTTACTCGCTCATTACACTTGAAGGACATATGTTGAATGGGCCGAAACGAGCCGCCGCATAACAGCGTAGTTGCCTGCTAACTTCGAAATAAGGTAGATGCGGTCCCTAGCGCAACTTATAGCATCGTCGAAAATCAGGGCGGACGTGAGAGCTTTGGTACACCCTGTTAAACAAACGGAAAAATTGAGGCGGTACAATTGGAGAGCGATCCGCCTACACCAACATGCATAAGCAATTCATTAACAGTATATATATATATATATATATATATATATATATATATATATATAATCGACAGTTAAAAGAAACCGTTGCGGTGAAATACTCTCTACGATTAATAATGTTCTACAGCGTCGTGGCGCAGCGGTATATATATATATATATATATATATATATATATATATATATATATATATATATGTATGAATTACAAAAAACTAATAATAAAAAGAATGTTTCATGGCGCGAGACTAGATCCAGCGACCTTCGGATTATGAACCCGAGCGCTTACCGCTGCGCCACGACGCTGTAGAGCATTATTAATCGTAGAGAGTATTTCACTGCAACGGTTTCTTTTAACTGTCGATTTTCTCGACAACGGCTGAGAAGTGCATCTTGGTGCTTTGCCACATTACACCTCTGGCCATGAGCTTTTATTATGCGCAGTATGAATCGTATCTGAATTTCACAATTGGCGGCCTCCCCTTGTCAGTACTTCGCCCCTATGCACTCCGTCGTCAGGCCACAAGTGGCCCATTGGGACCATCCGACCGCCGTGTCATCCTCATTGAGGAAGCGGATAAGAGGGTCATGTGGTCAGCACACCGCTCTCCCGGTCGTTATGATGATTTTCTTTGACCTACTATTTGGCCGAGTAGCTCCTCAATTGGCATCACAAGGCTGAGTGCACCCCGAAAAACGGCAACAGCGCATGGCGGCCTGGATGGTGACCCATCCAAGTGCCGACCACGCTCGACAGCGCTTAACTTAAGTGATCTCATGGGAACCGGTGTATCCACTGTGGCAAAGCTGTTGCCACTTCGCTCCTAGGGCACGGTCCTTAATCATGCTGCGGGGAAATGAACCATCTTCGAGACGTATCCCGTACTCAGCGGAGTACTCCAAGTAAGAATTGAACTCCAGAAGCACATACATTCCTATGTGACGATAGCTGGCTGTCAAGCTATCGTTGTATACGATGGTCAACCGAAAACTTGCTCTGGATGCGGGCAGGAAGGACATGTCCGAGCTGACTGTCTTCAGCGGCGTCTCGTACAACTACCTCGGGACACCAGCACCCTCCACAGCAGATAACGTCGCTGCCTGTTACGCATGTGGAAGCGCTACGGAGCGACGTGGGCGACCCACATGACAGGTCGTTGTCTGTAGAGTCCGCGAGTATCGCCCCCGATCCCACGTCACTGACGGCGCAAATGACCTTGCCACACCATCAGCCAAACGCCACACAACAGCTGCGGAGCCATGGTCCTACCATGCTCCATTGGAACCCATCTTTAGATATGGAAGCGGATCCGCATGAGGAACGCGCTGAACAGAGTCCCTCAGCAGACGTGGAGGCTCCGTCACAGAAGACGAGCACCACAACCGAGGCGATGAACCAGACAGGGGGAACCATCATGATTCCCTTCCACCGACTGGCCAGGACGACGTCGCATCCACAGCGTCTGTGCTTCAGCCCGTGGAGAAGCCTCCACATCAAAGAGACGCGATGGATACAATTATGCAACAGGATGACGTCCCACCTGCAGATGAACGCTCGTCAACTTGTAACCTCCCCACAGATAAATAATATGTATAGTAACATCTCAACAGTAAAAAATATAATTATATCATTCACATTCTGCGTAAGCTCCCAACAGATAATTTCCGTAACCTACCAATAATAAAATGTGACTAATCTCTCAATAAAAACTTGTGGCTCCCTTATAACCTTTCAATAATTGATTGTGAATTGAAACTGGTAAATTTGGACGTCAGCAGTGCTGCGTCATGGCCCTGAAAGATCATTCTGAATAAATTGAAATTCTTACCTCAATAAGGTCGCCGGATAACGCTTATATATCTGCTCCTATAAGAAATTTTTCTGCCACAGCCCACTGCAATGCTGACCGATAGATTTGTCATGTATAAAAAGAAACAACTGATTTTTTTAACAATAATTGAGATGACCATGGATTGGAGAAATTAGTAAATTCTTTAAATGGAGATGAATGATTGTCAAAAGTTAATTTCTGTAAGAAAGATTATTATTAAGAGATTATTTTTAAAAACATTTACGTGGGACTTGATATAACAATAGTACGAGGGCAGTTCAATAAGTAATGCAACACATTTTTTTTCTCGACCAATTTTGGTTGAAAAAACCGGAAATTTCTTGTGGATTATTTTCAAACATTCCCGCTTCGTCTCGTATAGTTTCATTGACTTCCGACAGGTGGCAGCGCTGTACGGAGCTGTTAAAATGGCGTCTGTAATGGATGTGCGTTGCAAACAACGGGCAGTGATCGAGTTTCTTTTGGCGGAAAACCAGGGCATCTCAGATATTCATAGGCGCTTGCAGAATGTCTACGGTGATATGGCAGTGGACAAAAGCACGGTGAGTCGTTGGGCAAAGCGTGTGTCATCATCGCCGCAAGGTCAAACAAGACTGCCTGATCTCCCGCGTGCGGGCCGGCCGTGCACAGCTGTGACTCCTGCAATGGCGGAGCGTGCGAACACACTCGTTCGAGATGATCGACGGATCACCATCAAACAACTCAGTGCTCAACTTGACATCTCTGTTGGTAGTGCTGTCACAATTGTTCACCAGTTGGGATATTCAAAGGTTTGTTCACGCTGGGTCCCTCGTTGTCTAACCAAACGCCATAAAGAGCAAAGGAGAACCATCTGTGCAGAATTGCTTGCTCGTCATGTGGCTGAGGGTGACAATTTCTTGTCAAAGATTGTTACAGGCGATGAAATGGGTTCATCACTTCGAACCTGAAACAAAACGGCAATCAATGGAGTGGCGCCACACCCACTCCCCTACCAAGAAAAAGTTTAAAGCCATACCCTCAGCCGGTAAAGTCATGGTTACAGTCTTCTGGGACGCTGAAGGGGTTAGTCTGTCCTTCCCCATGGTCAAACGATCAACTCTGAAGTGTATTGTGCTACTCTTCAGAAATTGAAGAAACGACTTCAGCGTGTTCGTAGGCACAAAAATCTGAACGAACTTCTCCTTCTTCATGACAACGCAAGACCTCACACAAGTCTTCGCACCTGAGAGGAGCTCACAAAATTTCAGTGGACTGTTCTTCCTCATGCACCCTACAGCCCCGATCTCGCACCGTCGGATTTCCATATGTTTGGCCCAATGAAGGACGCAATCCGTGGGAGGCACTACGCGGATGATGAAGAAGTTATTGATGCAGTACGACGTTGGCTCCGACATCGACCAGTGGAATGGTACCGTGCAGGCATACAGGCCCTCATTTCAAGGTGGCGTAAGGCCATAGTATTGAATGGACATTACGTTGAAAAATAGTGTTGTGTAGCTAAAAGATTGGGGAATAACCTGGTGTATTTCAATGCTGAATAAAACAACCCCTGTTTCAGAAAAAAAAAGTGTTGCATTGCTTATTGAACTGCCCTCGTACATATGCGCGAGGCTGCTTTTACCTTATACTACATCGCTCAGGCACCGCCATCGTTCCCCACGACAGGCCCAGCCAACTCGATACACCAGACTGCTCGCTACTACTACTGCATCTGCTACACAGTTCGTACTGCAGTCAACACTGCTCTCTGGTCTGAGATTCTCTTATAGCTTACATATCGCAGGCAGCGCGTGAGCAATCCCTCGAAATTACATCTGCTCGAGTGCGCTAGCAATAAATTCCTTAATCGTGGACCAGTTACAAACTGCGAGAGGCGTTGTCAATGCATTAGGAGATTGGGCACAAGAAATGAAACAGACTGATGAGATGCAGGAGGCCTCGTCTATGGCGGCCAATGAGACGGTGTCGTGGGGTTCCAGTCCAACAAGAATGCTCCATAGACAGCCGATTCCTAGGTGCGTGAGTTCCCAGCAGTGCACAACCGAAATGGTGTCACAAGTCATCTTTATTGGCACGGTTAACATCAATGGTATTCGCACCCTAGTCAAGATCCAAATGCTACAAGATATGCTGCGGATAGCGGACGTCGACATAGTTTTTCTTCAGGAGTTTCGAAACGATGCTCCTGTTTACTTTTGTCCGCCCCCGGTAGCTAAATGGTCAGCGTGACGGATTGTCAATCCTCTGGGTCCGGGTTCGATTCCCGGCTGTGTCGGGGAATTTTCTCCGCCCACGGACTGGGTATTGTGCTGTCCTCATCATCATCCTAACTTCCTTACCGACTGCAGGTCGCCGAAGTGGCGTCAAGTTGAAAGACTGGCACCCGGCGAACGATCTACCCGACGGGCGCAGGGGGGGAATTAATAAAAGTTTAGTTTTACAGTTACGACGTCTATCGTTTAACTAACAGGTTACGACGGTAGCAGTGGCGCAGCCATACTGTTACGATGTAAGTAGCTTGTTTATATGTTTGTATGTTGGCAGCGCTATAGACTGTATTAATATCGCTGACAGCACTCAACGCCCTCAGTAAGAGACTCTGTGGCTGGACGGACTAGCAGATAGCGAACGGACGGCTTGAACATATGTCTTTCGGGGACACACAGTGTTGGTAGGAGATGCATTTTAAAGTGAGGTTGGATGTAGTTAGTAACGTTCAGGTAGTGGAATTATTGGCAACTATATAATTTTCGGAACTGGATGTCACATGAATAAGGTAAAATCAGCTAAATACATCGTTTGCTCTTCAAAAATGGCTCTGACCACTATGGGACTTAACATCTGTGGTCATCAGTCCCCTAGAACTTAGAACTACTTAAACCTAACTGACCTAAGGACATCACACACATCCATGCCCGAGGCAGGATTCGAACCTGCGGCCTGAGCGGTCACGCGGTTCGAGACTGAAGCGCCTTTAACCGCACGGCCACACCGGCCAGCCGTTTGCTCTTCAACAAAATCTTTCTTTTGCTAAGCATATGCCTCCTAGTAGTTACAGCCTATAGTAGTTGGAACCCTTTTATTTAGCTGGCTGCAGTTGCCGCTTGCTGAAATCGCTCTAGTTCGTGTTATGAAGATTTTCTGTAAGGTAAGTGACTTACGAAAAGTATGGGTTATTTTTAGGATTTCGTCCAATTTAGGGCCATTCTTTTGCGCTGATTATTTGAAGTGATGTTGTCATTGTAGAGCAGTCAGATTGCGTTGAGCTTGTATATTGTGGGTAATAAATAAATAGGAAAATTCCGTAGGTCAGTGTTGAAATGACAAAAATAAGTAAAGTGTCAGTCAGTAGGTTCAGTTCCACTCAGTAGTTTCACCAGAAGTTTCATCTGGCGGTAAAGACCAGAAGTTTCACTCAGAAGCAGGAGTTTCACTCAGCACTTTAAGTAAACACTAAGAAGTTTCACTTGGCCGTCCGCTCGCTAACTGCTAACTGCTCGTCCGTCCAACCACAGTCTCTTACCGGGGTCAGCCACTGTGACCGAGCCGTTCTAGGGGCTTCAGTCCGGAACCGCGCTGCTGCTACGGTCGCTTGTTCGAATCTTACCTCGCGCATGGATGTGTATGATGTCCTTAAGTTAGTTAGGTTTAAGTAGTTCTAAGTCTAGGGGACTGATGACCTCAGACGTTAAGTCCCAGAGTGCTTAGAGCCATTTGAACCACCGATTTTGCAGCCTGCGTTTTAAGCTGGCCTCCACCTCTCAACAATGTTAGGAGCCGACAAAAACGACTCGTCGGTCGCATTCCACGTTAAACTGTAGGTCTCTTTACACCCATTTATATAACTGGAATAGGTTAGGGACAAGCAAATCGCAAAAGTGACGTCCAGTTGAAAGACTTGCACCAGCCCACGGAAACACACGAATTTATTATATACAGGGTGTTTCAAAAATGACCGGTATATTTGAAACGGCAATAAAAACTAAACGAGCAGCGATAGAAATACACCGTTTGTTGCAATATGCTTGGGACAATAGTACATTTTCAGGCAGACAAACTTTCGAAATTACAGTAGTTACAATTTTCAACAACAGATGGCGCTGCAAGTGATGTGAAAGATATAGAAGACAACGCAGTCTGTGGGTGCGCCATTCTGTACGTCGTCTTTCTGCTGTAAGCGTGTGCTGTTCACAACGTGCAAGTGTGCTATAGACAACATGGTTTTTTCCTTAGAACAGAGGATTTTTCTGGTGTTGGAACTCCACCGCCTAGAACACAGTGTTGTTGCAACAAGACGAAGTTTTCAACGGAGGTTTAATGTAACCAAAGGACCGAAAAGCGATACAATAAAGGATCTGTTTGAAAAATTTCAACGGACTGGGAACGTGATGGATGAACGTGCTGGAAAGGTAGGGCGACCGCGTACGGCAACCACAGAGGGCAACGCGCAGCTAGTGCAGCAGGTGATCCAACAGCGGCCTCGGGTTTCCGTTCGCCGTGTTGCAGCTGCGGTCCAAATGACGCCAACGTCCACGTATCGTCTCATGCGCCAGAGTTTACACCTCTATCCATACAAAATTCAAACGCGGCAACCCCTCAGCGCCGCTACCATTGCTGCACGAGAGACATTCGCTAACGATATAGTGCACAGGATTGATGACGGCGATATGCATGTGGGCAGCATTTGGTTTACTGACGAAGCTTATTTTTACCTGGACGGCTTCGTCAATAAACAGAACTGGCGCATATGGGGAACCGAAAAGCCCCATGTTGCAGTCCCATCGTCCCTGCATCCTCAAAAAGTACTGGTCTGGGCCGCCATTTCTTCCAAAGGAATCATTGGCCCATTTTTCAGATCCGAAACGATTACTGCATCACGCTATCTGGACATTCTTCGTGAATTTGTGGCGGTACAAACTGCCTTAGACGACACTGCGAACACCTCGTGGTTTATGCAACATGGTGCCCGGCCACATCGCACGGCCGACGTCTTTAATTTCCTGAATGAATATTTCGATGATCGTGTGATTGCTTTGGGCTATCCGAAACATACAGGAGGCGGCGTGGATTGGCCTCCCTATTCGCCAGACATGAACCCCTGTGACTTCTTTCTGTGGGGACACTTGAAAGACCAGGTGTACCGCCAGAATCCAGAAACAATTGAACAGCTGAAGCAGTACATCTCATCTGCATGTGAAGCCATTCCGCCAGACACGTTGTCAAAGGTTTCGGGTAATTTCATTCAGAGACTACGCCATATTATTGCTACGCATGGTGGATATGTGGAAAATATCGTACTATAGAGTTTCCCAGACCGCAGCGCCATCTGTTGTTGAAAATTGTAACTACTGTAATTTCGAAAGTTTGTCTGCCTGGAAATGTACTGTTGTCCCAAGCATATTGCAACAAACGGTGTATTTCTATCGCTGCTCGTTTAGTTTTTATTGCCGTTTCAAATATACCGGTCATTTTTGAAACACCCTGTATCATTACATGTTAGACCTATTGTAAGTTCAGTGTTTCATTTCATTATCAATCGACAGTCAAGAAAAAGAAGGGAAATAACAGAGGTACGATCGAAACTGATCATTTTAAGGTTTTATACGCTGATCAATCAGAGTATCATGACTACTGACCTACTATCGATATAAATCCGTTCAGGCGGAGGGAGTGTCACCTGGCGAGGAATGTCTGCTGGTGAGACACACGCACGGTGCCTGTAGTATCAGTAAACGTGCTGTCCATGTGTAGAATGGGGAAGGCGCGCCATCTATCTAACTTTGACAGATGGCAGGTTGTTACGGCTCGGAGGCTGGGCACGAGCATTTACGAGACTGCACGACCTGTCCGCTGTTCGAGGAGTGCTGTGGTGAATGTGTTCAAAACGTGGCGAAACCAAGGCGAAACAACGTCCAGCCGTCGTGGGTTATGCACGAGCATTTACGAAACTGCACGACCTGTCCGCTGTTCGAGGAGTGCTGTGGTGAATGTGTTCAAAACGTGGCGAAACCAAGGCGAAACAACGTCCAGCCGTCGTGGGTTAGGTGGCCACCCCTCATAACATGTCGGACGTCGTAGACAGGGCAGACTGGTAAAACAGGACAAGAGGCGACTGTGGCGGAACTAACATCAGACTTTAATGCTGATCTGATCACAAGAGTGTCTGAACACACCGACCACTCGTAACAATGAGCCCCTCCAGCCGACGACCCATGCAGGTGCCAATGTTAACACCACGACATCGGCAACTACGACTGAAATGGGCACATGACCATCGACACTGGACGTTCAGGCAGTGGCAGAGCATTGCATGGTCTGATGAATCCCGATACCTTCTTCATCATTGAGCCGTGGTAAAAACTGCTGTATTGAAGAGCGCGCCGCAGCGTGTAGTGTGAAGCAGCCGCCCTCCGTTTATGCCGGTGGCGCCGCTGTGGCAATCGGAGCTTTGGTGTCTGACTCTGGTGGGAAAGGGGAAAGGTAGCCTGTTCACGTGCATTTAAGGGCCGCGACGAGCTCGCCAGTGGGGTCAGTCTGGGTGAGTCTTGAGTCAGTCTAGGTTCAGTCTCTCGTCCCCAGCTTGCTAGTCTGTCTCTCGTTCGAATTTGTGAGGCAGTTAGGCTATGCGCAAATGACGTGACACTAGACTACAGCGCGACACGCACGTGCCGCACGGGTTACCCGGGTCCAGCGCATATTGCGACGCGTACACCATACTTCGCACGCGCCGACTGGCGACGCTCTGCGCTGACTGAACCGAAGTGCGCGCAACCTCTTATCTTTCTCAAACGATTTTACAGAAACTATTCTCTGAAAATATATGATTTTTGTCTCACTTGTAGCGTTATATGTCAGCTTCGTGCCCATCACCTCGCTAATGACCATTCTTATTGTGATGTACACATTTTAGTAAGACACTACGCAAAATTCAAAAAGTTTGCAACGAAAATTGGGGGTCGCTATGATTTTGCTTTTGGTGCGTATTACACCATATGTTGCTGCGTATGAAATTTAGCTAACATGCTGAATTTTTGTTTAGACTTGGGAGGAGGTCTCTATCTGCCTCCGATCTCGAGAAAATGGATCCCATGTAGCGCGCTCACTTCCGATCTCACGCCCGCGAGAATGAAATACTCGCAACATCTCTCGTATCTCCTAAACCGCTCGAGACATCGAAACGAAAGTTTGGCGAATGATAGCACACAAGGAGGAGAGACTTTTGCCAATTATTAAACACACGGAACTTTCTTATCTATGGCGATATGTCACTACTTATACTTCTTTTTTTATTTATTTCACTCCAGTGACTGTAATTTTTTAAGAGTTATCGACAGCTAGCGAAACAAGAGCTTTCTAGTATGAAAATAAACATGAAATTTCTTCTTTTATGTTACTGCAAACCGATACTATGAGGTTTTTCGTAAGCTATTGAGCTCTGTAATTGTCAATTACTTGTTTAATACCCGCATCCCGTGGTCGTGCGGTAGCGTTCTCGCTTCCGACGCCCGGGTTCCCGGGTTCGATTCCCGGCGGGGTCAGGGATTTTCTCTGCCTCGTGATGGCTGGGTGTTGTGTGCTGTCCTTAGGTTAGTTAGGTTTAATTAGTTCTAAGTTCTAGGGGACTGATGACCACAGTAGTTAAGTCCCATAGTGCTCAGAGCCATTTGAACCATTTTGAACCTTCTTGCGATCTGAAAACATCACGGAGGCATATGGTGCAAATTCCAGCGGCCAATGGCTCATCAGTTACTGAAGTATACATTTTTCTTGACAGAAGAAAAACAGTACAAACCTATGCAGATATAAATAACAGGAAAGTATAACGTGCTAACGAAGAAAGCTGGAGCGTTTAAATGGCGAAAAACGAAACACTATCCAAAGGCAATAAAATTCAGTACACAGTAAGGCAAAATTTATCGTATTGGCAATACTACCACTGCTGATATGTGCCGTTCCGATGTGAGCATATGGCTGGGCTACTTGTCCGCTCCCCTCCTCAAATCTCCCACGATGCTAGCGAGGCAAGCGCGACGCGCTGCGCGAGAAACTGTGCCTCAACCACAACGCCGCGCGACCTGGCGCAGGCGCGTGTCGCGTCCCAGTCGCGTCACGTCGCAGTTTGCGCGGTCCCATTTGAACCTGGTATGTTACAAAAACGCGCGCTGCGCTGCGTAGCGCCACACGCGCTATACGCGTCTCAATTTGCGCCTAGCCTAAGTGTTTGTCTGTCGTCGAGAATGTTAGTATGTCTTTCGTCCGGATCAATCTTGAAGCCCGGATAAATGAGTCTTTCCACTCCGCCAGTAAGAGAACTCAGCGAGTGGTCGCCCGGTCGGGGCTTAGTTCCTGCATCTGACTCTGCGCGTTAGACCGCCAGTCTGCTCGAGTTGCTCAGGCAATGGTCATTGGCGGCTGGATCGCCCGGTTGGTCGGCCGCGCACTGAGACACGACTTGTCCGTCTTGAGCGTCGGCGCATGTGAGGTCGCCACTTGAGTCCAGTGGGCCGCACAGTACAGAGAGGTGTAGTGGCTTCGCGGTCGACATAACAACAGGAGTCAACCCACGACATCGGTCTGGCCGGTGCGAGCTGCGACGCCGTGATACGGGAGATCGGCGCGCATTCCTGCGTCCGTTGAAGCAGCTGGCAGCGGACGGTTCGGGAGAGCGATTTGGGGGTGCTGCGCCAGGTCTTCTCCAGAAATCGCAGTTTATTAGAAGTTAAGTGATTGGTGATATGTTGTTTCATTTACTTGTTAAATTCTACTTGTTTTCTTGGTGAAGTCACCAGCCGCTTTGTTTTGGGGTCGTCCAACCATTCTTCTCCGATTGTCCACCCTGGGAAGGTGGTTATTTATGAATTGGGTGGTCCGTTTTTCCCTTGTGGAGTAGGGGCGGGTTAGAGCAACCTGAGGTTCGGGTTGTTCGGTAATCTCCCTATCCATCTGCCGTACGTTAGTAGCTGCCTCTGTCATGTTTGTCGGATTCGGTGTGTTAACGAATTTATTGCTTGGAGTGTAACAGCCTAATTCCTGAAATATGTTTTGATCTTGTCTATCATCTTGAGAGGCAGTATATGTGTACTGCAGAGCATGTTAATTCGTTTGGCCACTCTTGTATAATTTTATATAAGGTTGCATTTAATGGGCTTTTATTTAAATGGTCATTTTAGTATATAAAGTTACCACCCTTCCACCGTAAGACTTTTCTTAGAAGTTAAAATCAAGTTGCATCTTTGGTGGCAAGTTAATATTTTAATTTTAATGTTTTGTACCAATTCCATCCCTCCTACGGGGTGCATAGTTTATGTGGTTGTGTGAATTGTTAAAACTTTTAGCTTAAAGTAATCTGGTGTGTTGCAGATTTGCACCAGTGTAGTCTTTCAGAGGTTGTTGTGAGCGGTCGTGACTACGGCCGTGTCAAAAGGGAGCGCAAGGTTCTCAGCCCGAAAGCTCATACAGTTAAAAATTTGTTTCTTTCTCCCTCTGAATAAATTGTAACTTGACATTTAGAGGGTGCTGTCTTATTATAATTTTAAATCTGTTTCTTAAAAAAAATTCTTTTAGGAATAAAATTCCCGTTTGTTAAAAGCAATTTGATTATGATTTCATCAGTTACTCCCTGGCAACTACTTCCACGCTCACATAGTGTGATTAAATGTGTTAATGTTCTTGAGCAATGAAAGGTGGCTACACTGAGCCACAGCGCCAGAGATTGCGCCAAAGAGTTTTATTCCGCCGCCTCCACTGGCAGTGCTTATCGAGAAGTCGTGGTGGAGAGTGCTTGTTGAGATGTAGCAGTGGTGAGTCGTTGTTGAGAAGTTGCGGTAGTGAGTGCTTGTTCAGCACTTGTAGTATTGTTTTGATGGGTTAGACACCAGATGTTGTTGGATTGGGGATGCTGTAATGATCAGAGTGTACCTTTTCGTCAATATATATGAAGGTAAAAAATTCCTTTTTTAAAATTATTTCAATGTCTTAAACAATAATGCCTCTTGGACACAGGTTCAGTTAACAAAGCATCTGGCTCGTGTACTTGTATTAGACTGTATTTATGGTTTCTATGTGCAATTATAGTATTTCTGTTTATTTTTTTAATTACTTCAGTATAAATGGTGTTTAAAATATCTGGTCTTATTGAGGAAGAACCGTGCCAGATGTGTACGTTGAATCACACTTCCACACACAGAACAGTTACTCTTGTGCTTTGTTGTTTCGTAGGTTTTATAGTTGCTGGGGACTTAATTAATTAATTGTGTTAATGGAAATTTCCTTTCATTCTTTGTTGTTATGCTATGCAGTCAGATTGCGTACAAATACTAATCAGGGCCAACCGTTTACGAGACCTCGTAATCGGACAAACATCGACCAAAATTAAAATTATTTGCAGTCTAAATAATTAAGCCCCCATGCACGTGGCGACCGCTGCTTCGGATCGTCCCTTGGAATTCTTCTGATTGTAAAAATAGCAGACAGTAGTATTGTTGTAGTAATTTGTAGTTTAGTAATTGTAGTCTATATTGTATGTGTAGCTTTGGTAATTGTCATTCTTCTAATGGTATTTTTTGCAGAATTTAATTTTTGTTGTCTTGTATACGGGTTTGACAATTTTGTGCAATTATGAAGATTTCAATTGTTCGTTAATCGTGTTTGAGGGAAGCATTTCGTGTTAATGATATTGTTGGTGATAAAGTGTCATTGTGTGTAATTTTCATATAGTGACGAGTTTTGTATGTTTTGTAAATGATTACGCGATCGATGAAAAAGACAAAAATGATGGATAGTCAGAATGACGAAATTGTTGACATGGCGAACTCGCCAACACAGGAGAACAGTATGATGAATAATGAAGTTGAAAACAATTTAATAAGTCGGGAAAATAGGCCGGAATCAATTCAAAATTTTTCACAATCAAAACATACGAGATTAACGACAGAAGACTCTGGAATAGTATCAAACACAGATAGCTTTACGGCTATGACGAAGGAAGTTAGTTTTACGGGAAATGTTAGGAGCGAAAAGAATTTTGAACTGTTTAATATGGAGCAGTTGATGGGTGCTATATTAAATTTGGGATCACGGATGGGAACAATGGAATCACAGTTAAGAACTGAATTAAAAACCGTGGGATCACAAGTAGGTACAATTAAAGCAGAAATAGGAACCATTAAAACCAATATGAAAGCAATGGCAACACGGTTAGGCTCACAAATAGGAACAATTAAAACCGAGATGGAAACAATGTAGACACAGTTAGGCTCACGAATAGGGACATGTTTCAAAAACATGAAAGATGACTCAAAGAAAGAAATTAGAGAAGAAGTACAACTAATTTTGAATGCTCACAATAATAGATTAATTTCAATAGAAATCAGACAAAAGGAACAGGATAGAGAACAGGAAGAAAGAGATCGCGTGATAGTACAAAAATTTTCTGAGTTAAATTTACAACGTGCACACGATAAGGAAGAAATATTTGAGAGAATCGAGGAATCCGTACCAAATGACAGAATAAATAACCTAACACAACAGTATGAACGGTTAACTACTAAATGTTTCAATACTGAAACCCGAGTCGCGACACTTACGGAAGACGTAAATAAACAGAAAGAACAAATAGGTGACTTATCGGAAAGAGTTGAGGAGATTGCAGATAAATTGACAAGTCTTAGTTTAAATGGGGACAGAGATTCAGATGATACAGCTCCATTGCCATTTGCAGAAACAGAAGAGTACCAGAACATAAATAAACATGTTGAAAAACAGGGAAAATTTAATGAATGCGTTAAAAGGGAATTTGAGGCAATACAAAAGCAAGTCAAACAAATTGAAGGCGAAATCGTAGGAAAAGACGGTAGAAGAAATTTGGAATCATCGATAGCAGTGGGTTTTGAAGATGATAATGTATTTCATTTACGAGATGCAACCAGAGAGCGCCAGGCGCGCGAACTTGACAATAATCGACATTGGGACTGGGACAGACGCGTTAGGTCTTTGTCGCCATGAGGCGAAAACTTTGATTATAAACACTTTTTAAATGTTCGGAAATTTAAGATCTTTCGCAATTCTAAGAATGACATACATCCATGTTCATGGTTAGATCAATTTATGTACGCACCTGCACCAAATTGGCCACTAAGTCACAAACTGGAATTTATGTGCGGCTATTAAAGTCCTCAGGGATTCGCTACATTGAGTGAATATGTGCCGTAGCGTGCAGATGGCCCCGAGCTGTAGTGGTGCTATTTCCCTTTTAGTTTTCTGCACTGCTGTCTACTCTTTTACTATTCTTTGTATCTATCAAAATAACTCTTCAACTATCAATCTATCTAGAGAATCGGTAAAGAATAACCGGATATGACTATTTTACCCAAAAGTAATTTCGGAAATTACCGTTTGGACGTACTGTATCTTCTGCAGCATTCATTCGTAGTTTAAACGAAATTTTACCTATTTATCTTCGTGACAATATTACTTTTTATGTTGACGATATTCTTATTGCTAAACGTTCTTGGAATGAGCATAAGAAAATTTTGGATTCATTATTACGTATTTTTGCAAGAGTTGGCATTACTGTGAACTTGGAAAAATCTGAATTTGGTCGTTCTCAGGTGAAATTTCTTGGTCATATTATTTCTACAGAAGGTATTCTCCCTGATCCAGAGAAACTAGACGCTATTCGTAATTATGCTGTTCCTACTACAAAACGTGATGTTCGTAGTTTCCTTGGTGTCTGTAATTTTCTTAGACGCTTTGTTAGATTGGACGATTTGGCCACACCTCGTTTATGTGAACTATCTGGAAAGAATTGTAATTGGTGTTGGGATGAGGAAGCTCAATCAGAATTTGAACAACTTCGTGATGCTTTAGTTGCTGCTTCACTTCTTTCACATCCGGATTTATCTAAAGATTTTTGTTTGGCGACGGACTCATCATACAATGGCTTAGGTGCACACTTATTTCAAGAGATAGAAGAAGATGGCGTTGTAGTACAGAAAACTATTGCATTTGGAAGTCGTGTTCTCTGGAAATCAGTAAAGAATTATTCGATTACGGAACTTGAAGCTGTTGTATGGGCTTTCACAAAATTTCGCATCTTTTTGTATGGCAGACATACCAAGGTTTACACCGATCATCGAGCTCTGGAATTTCTTATGTCAACAAAATTAACACATGGAAGATAGTCGCGATGGGCGCTGTATCTACAGGAATTTGATTTTAGTATTGTTTACATACAGGGTTCTTCAAATATTATCGCTGATGCTTTATCACGTGCACCTATGGGTTTGAAACAAAGTGCTGAAGAGGACTGCAAAGAAAATAATTATTGTTTGATGTATATTCAAGGTGTTGCGTTCGAAAATTTTATTTCGTCTTCGCTGCAGGACATCGCTAAGGAGCAAAATAAGGATCCAATTTGGAAGGACATTAAGGAGAAGTGGAGGAGAAAGGAAAGCGTAGCGATTAGACAATATTATTTAGTTCGCAATGATATTCTTTTTAAACGAAAATCGGTCGACAACTCTGTTCCGTTAGTTTGTATTCCTGATGAGTGGGTTAATAAATTGATTTGGTACACACATTTCAGTTATGCACACTTTGGTCCCAGAAAATGCTTTCATAAATTATGAGAAAATTGCTACTTCAGTAATATGGAAAAACGTATTCGATCTGTTCTTGCCAAAAGCAAATTATGTCAAAAGGCTAAGCCGCCAACTATTTTTCACAGAGCATCGTCGTTTCCTATCATTCCAGCGAAATTAAAGGACATGGCTGCAGTCGATTTGTTCGGTCCAGTGGTTCATTCTACTAATGGTTTTGCGTACATTTTGGTAGCAGTGGAATTGACATCAAAATATGTGTGTTTTACACCTTTATGTAAAGCAACAGCTCGTTCTGTATCTAATGCCTTCATCAAACATTTTCTTAAAGAAGTGGCTCATGTTGATAAGGTTATATCAGATAATGGATCACAGTTTCGATCTAAAATTTGGCTTCGTACTCTATGGCGTCGTAAGATTAAACCAATTTTCATTTCACATTTTCACCCTCAATCTAATGCTTCAGAGAGATGGATGAAGGAAATCAATAAATTGTGTCGTCTTTATTGTCATCAGAATCACAGAATGTGGGATCAGCATCTTCATATTTTTCAAAACATTCTGAATGAACTCCCTAATGATTCAACTTCTTTACCGCCTGTATTGGTATTAAAAAATAAAGCACCAACAAAATTGCATTTCTGAAATCGTTCCTTTTCCGCCTTCACGGAAACTGCGGCATTCTGAAGTTGTCAACCTGGCTCTACGAAATATTGCATCTGCGGCTGCTAGATGAGGGAAATCAGCTAAACGTCCTGGTCGTTTAAAAAACTTGTCAGTTAGTCAAAAGGTGTTAATTAAGTCTCTCCATTTGTCTCACAAAGGAAAAGGCTTGTGTCGCAAATTTTTTCTGCTTTATAACAGTCCATATAGAGTTCGCAAAATTATTCATGATAACACTGTCGAAGTAGAAACTCTTAAATCTCGGCGCTCTAAGGGAGTACATCATATATCGAACGTTAAAATTTTTGTGGAATGACATACTTTTGAGAGACTGACAGTTACATGTAAACACGCAGAGAATCCAAGGATACCGCGCCGTGTTCTGGCGGCGGCACATACTCAAAGCAACAGTCAAGTCTGCGCGCTGCACAAGGCAGTCGTTGACCGCAAACAATTACTTCCTACGTCACGCGTACCTACAGCTGATCGAGCGCTCAGTGCGAATGCACTGACAGCCATAAACAAATACACAGTCTAATTTCTCCGATTAAATTCAGTATAAAGCTATAGTGACTTGATAAATTATGTTATTAACGTACAGTAATTTTCAGGATACGGTTGTATAAAATATTTAAGACCTTCAGGTAAATTCTGTGTGTGTCCGACGTTAAGAGGACTTGCTATCGAGAAAATTTCAGGAAGAATGTAATTTCGAAGAAGAATCTAATAAACTAAAAAGGTAACTATTAATTGAGTTTATTTTCCAGGTAACATATTTCCACTTAGGTACGTAATTTGCTGCTCGCGATTACGTGATTTATACTTTGTGTTATCTGATTTTGACGATGATTGATTAATGAATAGGGTTGTTACTTATGTATTTATGCATCGCTTGGCTGCTATGCTTTTTCACTGATGTCATATTATTTTTTTTATGTGCCTGATGTGCTTATTTATTTAAATTATAATTGTCACATGATTAATTATGCTGATATGGTTATGTATGTAGGTTATACTTTGTGATGTATCTGCTTGCGCCTTCATGTTTACTTATTAAGACGACATATGAACATTTATTTGCTTATGCTGATATGATGCTAATGACCTGTTTATTATGTAAGATATATATTTGCTGCTTTGCATATGGATTGCATATTTACACATTTCTGTTTTGTTGTCATAACTACTCTTTAATTTGGTATATAGAAATGCTGATATACTTGTACGAACATAGAGTTTAGGTTACACTATGGTATTAATTATTGTTCGCTTGGCAGAGCCTCGTTGTAGGGATTGTGCTGCATCCACTTGTTGACATTCTGTTCTCTACTGGTATATTTACTCGCTATTGCATGTTTTGATTACGCTCAGTGCTTTATATTTTGAGATAAGAAAATGAACTGCTATAATTCTACGAACGACGTTGGTACAAGAAACTTCATTGAAGTCACATGAGGTGGAGGTTTTATGGAAGCTGTATAAATATATGCTAATAGGAAGGAAGCTAACGACATGACATTCCAACACTAGGTTTAGACCATTGACAGTTATTACACTGCATTCTTCGTGAGCAATTGAAATAGCAAGTGGTACATGACACAAGAAATACTCCACATGTTTGCTTCTGTTTTGCCATGATTTTTGAAGTGGTGTACACACTGTGAAAAATTATGATCATACACATTCTGTACTCATACTTACTTACTGAAAGTTATTCAAACTAAAGGCTGTTAGAGGTCATGTATGCATTTCTTTTATTTAATGATGGACAAGGTAACCAAAATGTATTTTATGATTCATAATGAGTAGAAGATTTGGGTCAGATGGATTACACAGAGGTTGTGTGTGGACATTGTGTCTTCGGATTGTATGGGATGATAAATTGAAGTTTGCACTAGCATTTTGTCTGTACTTGTTCGAGGAGACTGACTAGAGGAAAGAGTTGTTATGGAAGTGAAATGATATTGGTGATAAGGTTTATATGTATCGACGTATTGAAGAGGTATTATTGAGATTGTGTGAAGTTGATGATTATTGGAGTTTTGGTGGACAAGAGGTAAGGTAAATGATATTAATGATAAGGTTTATATGTATCGACGTAAGAGGTAGTATTGAAGTATTAAGATTATGTGACGATGATGATTATTGGAGTTCTGGTGGATAAGAGGTAAAGTAAGTGAGGAGCATTTTTTTTTTTTTGTTGGTTTATATGTAACAAGGAGGATGAAGATGGCAGACTAGAACACTCAACTGGAAGGAAGATTGTCTACACACACACTTTGTTAAATCACTAAGCAGTATATACTTTTTTTTGGAGAGAGGAAGCATTTGCATATCTTGGCGCGCTGACAGTTGTTCAGCAACCGTACATTTGATTTGGCTTGGCAAACATTGGTCTTGACATGATGACTATGACGTTGACTATCTATTATCGACTGTTATACATTGCTGCCACTACTACTTGATACACATGTCGACCATAAAATCATTGACAGAATTGCATTTACACAATTACCACTATTCAATTACACAGTAGCACTTAATGTGGATGAAAGATGAGTGAGTGTGTTTTGTGTGTTTTCCTTTCCTAATCCCAAATAATAGGTACCGACCTATCTCCTAAATATTATTTTACTTGTTTGTTGTGGCTTGCACTGACACCCATAAATATTATACGTTTACAGATATTTATATATTTGTAATAGTTAATATGACAATTATCTGATATCATTTGTGTGTTAGTTACAATTTGTATGTTTAGTGTAAGAGCATTGAGAATAATTTTGTAAAAGCAATTGTGTGTGCATTCAAACTCTTGTTCATACCTGCACTTGTTCAACATTGATTTGTGCTACTTAGAAATGTTTAATTTGTGCTAATGAACTCTGATGAACTGTCTAATTAGTGATGGTGAATATTATGGACTGTTACCTGCACCTATTCAACATTGCTGGGTGCCACTTGGAAATGTTTAATTTCTGCTGATAAACTCTGATGAACTGTCTAATTAGTGATAGTGAATATTATGGACTGTTACGTGCATTTGTTCAACATGATGGGTGCCACTAGGAGATGTTTAATTTCTGCTGATAAACTCTGATGAACTGTCTAATTAGTGATAGTGAATATTATGGACTGTTACGTGCATTTGTTCAACATGATGGGTGCCACTAGGAGATGTTTAATTTGTGCTAATGAACTCTGATGAACTGTCTAATTAGTGATAGTGAATATTATGGACTGTTACCTGCACCTGTTGCTGGGTGCCACTGATGGAACTGCTTCTGCTGAAATGATGTCACTTGTTGGTGTCTGCACCTGTTCAACATTGCTGGGTGCCACTGATGGAACTGATTCTACTGAAATGATGTCACTTGTTGGTGTCTGCGCCTGCTCGCCATTTTTGGGTATCACTATTGAAGCTGTTTAAATACTGCTGATGAAGTGTTATGAGACTGCTATTTGCACCTGTTGATCATTGCTGGGTGCTACTGTTGGAAGTGTCAACTACTCTGAGGAGTTCTACTTGTTTATTAAACTATTGAAAGGGTTTTATGTGAATATTTGCAAAAACTGATTTTTTGTGTGTTTACTGTTTATGAAATGTTATGAGATTCTTATCTGCACCTGTTCGTCATTTCTGGTGCCATTGATTGAATAATACTTATGTAAACTATTATGTAAAATCACATGTATGCAAGCATTTGTATTCCTTACTGTATTTTATATATTAGGTTATTGAAGGGTCAGTGCAAAGACAAAATTTATTTAGTTATGTGATATTTACTTATTAATATTACTTTTTAATTTTTGTCTGTATTTTTTTTGGACGAATTTGGTGGTATTTTCACCACCAATGCTGGCAAAAATACCATCAAATTCTAGCCCGTGGAGGAGGGGCATATGAAAGGTGGCTACACTGAGCCACAGCGCCAGAGATTGCGCCAAAGAGTTTTATTCATCCGCCTCCACTGGCAGTGCTTATCGAGAAGTCGTGGTGGAGAGTGCTTGTTGAGATGTAGCAGTGGTGAGTCGTTGTTGAGAAGTTGCGGTAGTGAGTGCTTGTTCAGAACTTGTAGTATTGTTTTGATGGGTTAGACACCAGATGTTGTTGGATTGGGGATGCTGTAATGATCAGAGTGTACCTTTTCGTCAATATATATGAAGGTAAAAGAATTCCTTTTTTTTATTATTTCAATGTCTTAAACAATAATGCCTCTTGGACACAGGTTCAGTTAACAAAGCATCTGGCTCGTGTACTTGTATTAGACTGTATTTATGGTTTCTATGTGCAATTATAGTATTTCTGTTTATTTTTTTAATTACTTCAGTATAAATGGTGTTTAAAATATCTGGTCTTATTGAGGAAGAACCGTGCCAGATGTGTACGTTGAATCACACTTCCACACACAGAACAGTTACTCTTGTGCTTTGTTGTTTCGTAGGTTTTATAGTTGCTGGGGACTTAATTAATTAATTGTGTTAATGGAAATTTCCTTTCACTCTTTGTTGTTATGCTATGCAGTCAGATTGCGTACAAATACTAATCAGCGTCAACCGTTTACGAGACCTCGTAATCGGACAAACATCGACCAAAATTAAAATTATTTGCAGTCTAAATAATTAAGCCCCCATGCAGCAATCGCTAGTAAATAAAATAAATTTTCAAAGAATATTCCGTGAAAAGAAATCCACGGTTCAATCATGTCATGTCGATGGGAGGGTGTGAATCCGTCGTCTTTCAGGGGAACAGTCCTTGACACCTGTACTGCGGGACGGAGAAAAGCTGGCGGCAGCTCCATTATGCTCTGGAGAACATTCACGTGGGTACCAGTGGGTCCAGTGGAGCTCATGGAAGGCACCATGACAGCCAAGGAGAATCGTACACTTGTTGCAGACCACGTAGACCCCTTTATGACGATCATGTTTCCCGTTGGCAGTGGCATTTTCCAACAAGACAATACGCCATATCACAAAGCCAGGGTTGTGATGGGGTGGTTCCAGGAACACAGTGGCGAGTTGCTGTTGATGCGCTGGCCCACCAACTTGCCCGATCGAACGTATCAGGAATGTTATTGAAAGTGGCGTCAGAGCTCATAGCCCCCTCTCCAGAATATAAGGGGAATAGGTGACTTGTGTCCACATATGTGCTGCTAACTTCCTCCAGCGACCTATCAAGGTCTCATTGTTTCCATGCTACGACACGTTGCCACTGTTATCCGTGCCAAAGGTGTTCATACCTGCTATGTACGGAGGTAGTCATAACGTTCTGCCCGCATCTCGTGGTCGTGCGGTAGTGTTCTCGCTTCCCACGCCCGGGTTCCCGGGTTCGATTCCCGGCGGGGTCAGGAATTTTCTCTGCCTCGTGATGGCTGGGTGTTGTGTGCTGTCCTTAGGTTAGTTAGGTTTAAGTAGTTCTAAGTTCTAGGGGACTGATGACCATAGATGTTAAGTCCCATAGTGCTCGGAGCCATTTGAACCATAACGTTCTGGCTGACCTGTGTCTATTACAACATTCAGAACACATATTCAGAAAATGAAGAAATAGGTGTTGAAAGGAACTAAAAATTGATTTTATGGGATACATGGTATAACTGTGCGTTGATAGCTTTGTGTAGTTTAAAAATACCAGCTATGTAAGTAAGTACAGGGCTATTACAAATGATTGAAGCGATTTCATAAATTCACTGTAGCTCCATTGATTGACGTACGGTCACGACACACTACAGATACGTAGAAAAACTCATAAAGTTTTGTTCGGCTGAAGCCGCACTTCAGGTTTCTGCCGCCAGAGCGCTCGAGAGCGCAGTGGAACAAAATGGCGATAGGAGCCGAGAAAGCGTATGTCATGCTTGAAATGCACTCACATCAGTCAGTCATAACAGTGCAACGACATTTCAGGACGAAGTTCAACAAAGCTCCACCAACTGCTAACTCCATTCGGCGATTGTATGCGCAGTTTAAAGCTTCTGGATGCCTCTGTAAGCGGAAATCAACGGGTCGGCCTGCAGTGAGCGAAGAAACGGTTGAACTCGTGTATCTGGACATGCTGGAAAATTGGCTCGTGCCACAACTGGAGACCGACAGCATCGACTTCATCTTTCAACAGGCTGGTGGTCCACCGCACTTCCATCGTGATATTCGGCATTTCTTAAACAGGAGATTGTAAAACCGATGGATCGGTCGTGGTGGAGATCATGATCAGCAATTCATGTCATGGCTTCTACGCTCTCCCGACTTAACCCCATGCGATTTCTTTCTGTGGGGTTATGTGAAAGATTCAGTGTTTAAACCTCCTCTACCAAGAAACATGCCAGAACTGCGAGCTCGCATCAACGATGGTTTCGAACTCATGCTGCGCCGAGTGTGGGAGGAACTTCATTATCGGCTTGATGTCTGCCGAATCACTAAAGGGGCACATACCGAACATTTGTGAATGCCTAAAAAAACTTTTTGAGGTTTTGTATGTGTGTGCAAAGCATTGTGAAAATATCTCAAATAATAAAGTTATTGTAGAGCTGTGAAATCGCCTCAATCATTTGTAATAACCCTGTACGTGATCAGAACGTTCTGGCTGATCTGTGTCTATTACAACATTCAAAACAGATATTCAGAAAATGAAGAAATAGGTATTGGAAGGAACTAAAAACTGATTTGATGGGATACATGTTATAACTGTGCGTCGATAACTTTGTGTAGCTTAAAAATGGTGGTGGACCTCTCTCGTCGGTCCGTCATATGAACGGATTCGATGTTGAAGGGTTAAACGTAAATGTAAGCTGAAGAGCGTCGTGTTAGCAACTGGGAACTGTGCCGGCTGGAACGCGGCTTTCGCTGCCACTCGCGCAGGACACGCCGCATTAGTGTCTGTGTTGAAACAAACCGGCCCGGCCCGTTCCGGCTCGGCCCGGACGCATGCCCGGCAGCTACAAGGTCGCCGCCACACCTTACCAGCGCCGCTGCACGCTCTGTCAACAGCCACTTCCGAGTCGCCCGCGCATGCGCAGCGCAGCCTTCCGGAAGCCAGCTAAGGCTCTTCGGTCGCAGGTGTGTTTCGAATTTCGACCATAAATATAATAGGCTGGCCCTGACGTCATTTTCGTGGCTCCAGCATCTCTGGACTGAAGTCACGTGAATTTTGGCAAAACAGGGTTGTTTCGTGTTGCTCTTATGGCTGTACTCAGCGTTTTGTCGGGGGAAATGGCATTACATTTCACGTGTGTTTCTATGATAGTGCAGATGCGTTTATTGAAATCTGCGGAAGTGACTTTTATATGTTGTTTACACTTGAAATAGAGTATCACGTAAATAAAGTGTTTAAAGTGATGCCTTTAAAGTTAGACTCATATTACATTTTGGAAAGTATCTGTGATAATTCGGTTACAGAAGTAAGTATAACTGTTTCTCGTTCCTACTCATAGGTTCCCTAAGGACGAAAAAACCGAAGGCAGCTTTGGATACAGGCCCTGAAACAGAAAAACTTCAAAGTCTCACCTTTCATCTAACTTATCTTTTTTTTTTTTTTTAACTGATAGTTTAAACTTTTCTAAAAATACTGGGAACTGAACCTTTGAAGTGCACCTAAAATTGATACTCTAAAATGGATCTGCTCCTAAAGTCGACAATTTTGGCACCTATAGTTGACATAATTCCCATATCCTATTTTCTTTCATAAGTGACTAAAGCTCAAACGCGGCGAATCCAATGTTTAAAGTTTTCACACGAGCCCACTCTTACTGTTTAAAAGAATTTTAACGACATTTTACTATAATTCATAGTTTATAGTAATTTCGTCCCTCTGCCCACCAGAGTGGCGTTCGATGCATTTGTTAGATTTTATAAATGGTGCTGTGAACAAATCCAGGTCAAATGTAGTTCCGGCATAATTTTTCGCAAATACAAAAGTAATTTTTGTTGGAAGCGTTTGGCAGTCAATTGAGAAATGTGGAGAAAATACGATACAGACATAGGATGGCAGACTGCTGATTTGAAATCCCGCCACGTTTTGCCAACAGTCCCGTGGTTTATGTTGGTGCCACACCAGCCCTATAGCTTCTGCACAGCAAGGCGAGTCTTTCAGTATCTATGGTCGAAGGTTTCGACTTGCCGCCATGTCGCTAATACACTGAAGAGCCAAAGAAACAGGTACACCTGCCTAACATGGCGTAGAGCCCCCACGAGCGCGCAGAACTGCCGCAACACGACGTGGCATGGACTCGACTAATGTCTGAAGTAGTGCTGGAGGGAACTGACAGCATGAATCCTGCAGGGCTGTCCATAATAATGCGAGGGGGTGGAGATCTCTTCTGAACAGCACGTTGTAAGGCGCCCAGGTGTGCTCAATAATGTTCATGTCTGGGGAGTTTGGCGGACAGCAGAAGTGTTTAAACTCAGAAGAGTGTTCCTGGAGACACTCTGCAGTAATTCTCGACGTGTGGGGCGTCGATTTGTCCTGCTGGAATTGCCTAAGTCCGTCGGAATACACAATAAATAGATATGAATGGATGCAGGTGATCAGACAGGATGCTTACGTACGTGTCACCTGTCACAGTCATATCTAGACGTATTAGGGGTTCCATATCACTCCAACTGCACACGCTCCACACCATTACAGAGCTCACCAGCTTGGACAGTCCCCTGCTGACATGCAGGGTCCAAGTATTCATAAGGTTGTCGCCATATCCATACACGTTCATCCGCTTGATACAATTTGAAACGAGACTCGTTCAACCAGGCAACATGTTTCCAGTCATTAACAGTTCAATGTCGGTGTTGTCCGGCCCAGATGAAGGATAAAGTTTTCTGTCTTGCAGTCATAAAGGGTACACGAGTGGGCCTTCGGTTCCGAAAGCCCATATCGATGATTTTTCATTGAATGGTTTGCTCGCTGACACTTGTTGGTGGCCCACCACTGAAATCTACAACAATTTGCGGAAAGGCTGTACTTCTGTCATACTGAACGATTCTCTTCAGTCGTCGTTGGTCCTGATTTTGCAGCATCTATTTCGGCCTCAACGATGTCGGAGATTCGATGTTTTACCGTATTCCTGATATACACGGTACACTCGCGAAATGGGAAAATCCGCACTCCATCGCTACTTCGGAGACGGCGACGATTATAACACTACTTAAGGCGCACTTAAAATCTTGATAACCTGGCATTGTAGCGGCAGTAACCGATCTGACAACTGAGCCAGACACTTATACAGGCGTTGCCGAGCGCAACGCCGTATTCTGCCTCTTTACATATCTCTGAATTTGAATACGTATGCGTATACTAGTCTCTTTGGCGCTTCAGTGTAGAAGCACTCTAAAAATTTCGATTCCATTTCATGTTGAACAGAATAATATCGGCCTTATATGCGCTGCAGAATATCGCGACTGGCTCACTGACTAACATGTTGTGGTTTTGACTGGCAGAGAACTTCTCAAATGAAACCTGGCAATTGTACGGCACTTGTTTCAAATCGAACGTTCAAGGGCATGCACACGTGTAAAGCATTCACTTCAGTTTAGAGAGGCCGTAACGATTGATGGACATTTTAGTAATGTCTATGCTCGGGATTAAATACAAAAACAAAGTGTTATCCGTTATAATAATGTATATTCTCCGAATTTAAAGATTGACGTGTGATTTTCTTTGTTCCTCTCCGCCTTTTAAATGAGATTTCGCCGGACCCCCTCCCCCCCCCCCCCCCGACCCATTTTTTTGATCTCATGCAATTAATGGACGTCCCCATACCGTTTTGACACACACATATCCAATCATAGTCACAGGAAATATTACAAAAACAGACTGCCTGCGACAGAATGCTCGCTCAGATGTTCCATAACTTGATCCCTTTGAACGTTCAGTTCTGTGTGCCACGTGGCTTTTAGTTAATAACACAGAAAAAGCGGAATTTCCCGTATTCGTCTTCATATCTCGCCAGCGATTACTATGCGGCATTCAGCGGTCAAATGTAGGTAATAATTCCGCAAAATTATTACATTTATTTAGACCTTCGAACACACACATCCCACCGTCTTGGTCGCTGGGCTACAAACTTCCTTAGATTCCCCAAAGCAGTTATCTTAGTCCACAAAAGACATCTAATCCACATCTACAAGGCTACTCTGCAAATCACACTTGAATGCCTGACAGAGGGTTCATCGAACCGCCTTCGCACTAATTCTCTGTTATTCCACTCTCGAATAGCCCGTGAAAAAAAAGAGCACCTATATCTTTCCGTGCGAGTTCTGATTTCCCTTATTTTATTATGATTATCGTTTCTCACTGTGTAGGTCGGCGTCAACAAAATATTTTCGCATTCGGAGGAGAAAGTTGGTGATTGAAATTCTTGCGAAGATACCGCAGCAACGAGAAACGCTTTTGTTTTAATGATTTCCACCCGAAATCCTGTATCGTGTCCGCGACATTCTCTCCCCTATTTCTCGACAATACAAAGCGTGCAGCCCTTCTTTTAACTTTCTCGAAGTACTCCGTAAATCCGATGTGCTATGGACCCCTCAGTGCGCAGCAGTACTCCAATAGAGGGCGGACAAGCGTAGTGTAAGCAGTCTCTTTAATAGATCTGTTGCATCTTCTAAGTATTCTGCCAATAAAATGCAATCTTTGATTCGCCTTCCCATAAATATTTGCTATGTGTTAAATCTACTTTAAGTTGTTCGTAATTGTAATTCCTAGATATTTAGTTGAATTTACGGCCTTTAGATTTGATTGATTTATCATGTATCCGAAATTTAACAGATTCGTTTTAGCTCTCGTGTGACTGACCGCACAGTTTTCATTGTTTGGGGCCAACTGCTAATTTTCTCTCCCTACTTATATCTTATCCAAATCGTTTTACATTTGGTTTCGACCTTCTGCTGACTTCACTAAACGATAAACGACAGCATCATCTGCAAACAACATGAGATAGCTGCTCATATTGTCTCATAAATCGTTTATGAAGGAACAGCAAAGGCTTATACCACTACCTTAGGGAAGGCCAGAAATTGCTTCAGTTAAGCTCGGTCCCAGAACTGTCTCAACCTCTGATTCAGACCCTCCACTCGGCTCTGTCCCAGAGGTCCGCAATCGGTCCTGTCGACTATACTGCAAATAGTGAGCTCTGTTTTCATCTCGCAAGCAAGACTGGCAGACTTTACCACTTCAGATAGCCACTCAAAACATGAGAAAATCCTTTCCGACGTGAGTCAGCAGTTGCGGATGGCGTCACCCTGTACTCTTCATGGTATCTGGAAGAACCCGTTCTACATCTGTGATTCGTCCCAGTATGCACACAGAATGCACACTGGCTTTATTCCCCACATTGGCAGCCATGGCCCTAAGCGGACCCATAATGCACCTAACACTGGAGCTCCCAGATACCAATGACGCCACCCTCTGTGACTGACCAGGTCTTGCAGGTTGAGAAGTTCCTTCTGAAACAGAACGAGTGACTACTGAGGGGCATCGTCAACCACAGATGGGGATTGGAACCTCTTTGTCAGACTAACTGGGGAAGCATTTCGTTCGGCCCGCCAGGAAGTCTTTCAAAGCCTGCCTTGCCTCACTCCAGCATAGGTGAGGGGTCAACCTCAGTGCGTGCAGCAACTGGGCTGACCATCAGTGTGCACCGATCGGCGGACTCGTGGGTCGTGCTGGACTACCATTGGATCCCCATGGCCGGTCCACAACAGTGATGCCTATACACTGCAGCATCAAATTTTGTAACTGAAGCCAACACAGCCTGGAGCTGAGAGCAAAGTGTCACCAACTCAGCTCCCATCCACACACAGCAATTACATTCGCTGTCCATACTGATGACGGCGGAAAACTACACAAGAGAGACAAACGAACCACTATTGACACATGCTGCAGAGCTCTATTGTAGACACAGAGGAAAACGCAACAACTGTTTAGAAAATTAGATTTACACGCAGACGAAACAAGAACAGCTGTCAGCATGAGTGACATAAAAGGAGACACCTTAGGTGTTGCGAAACAACTCAAATCACGTAAGGAAGGCAAGTCTTCCGGTCCAGATGGTATACCAATCAGGTTCCTTTCGGAGTATGCAAACACAATAGCGCCTTTCTTAGCTATTTAAAACAGCAGATAAAAATTCGCTTGATGCCTTCCTAAGAGAGAGTCTCCATTCCTTCCAAGCTAATTTTGTAAGTGTAGACCAGATATGGCTCAAATTCAAAGATACAATATCGACAGCATAGATAGATTCACACTGCATAAGTTAATAAGAGACGGGACTGATCCACCATGGTACACAATACACGTCAGAACACTGTTGCAGAAGCAACGGAAAAAGCATGCCAAATTCAGAAGAACGCAATATCCCCCAGACTGGCTAATTTCACGGAAGCTCGAAATTTAGTGCAGACGTCAATGTGAGATGATTTTAATAGTTTCCACAATGAAACATTGTCTCAAAATATGGTAGAAAACCCAAAGAGATTCTGCTCGTATGTAAAGTACACTAGTGGCAAAAAACAGTCAATATCGTCACTGCGCGAAAGCGATGGAAATGTTACCGATGATGGTGCCACTAAAGCTGAGTTTTCCGTAATTCCTTCACAAAAGAAGACGAAGTAAATATTGCAGAATTCAAAACCAGAACAGCTGTTAGAATGAGTGACATAAAAGTAGATATCTTACGTGTTGCGAAACAACTCAAATCACTTAAGAAAGGCAAGTCTTCCGGTCCAGATGGTATACCAATCAGGTTCCTTTCAGAGAATGCAGACTCAATAGCACCTTTCTTAGCAATCATATACAACCGCTCACTTGACGATAGGTCTGTGCCTAAAGACTGGAAAGTAGAACAGGTCACATCAATATTCGAGAAAGGAAATAGGAGTAACCCATTGAATTACAGATCAATATCACTGACCTGCAGTAGGATTTTGGAGCATATACTGTACTCGAACATTATGAATCACCTTGAAGAAAATAACTTATTGATACATAACCAATACCGATTCAGAAAATATCGTTCTTGTGGAACACAGCTAGCTCTTTATTTCCATGAAGTAATGAGTGCTGTCGACAAGGGATCTCAGATCGATTCCATATTCCAAGATTTCCAGAAGGCTTTTGATACCGTCCCTCACAAGCGACTATTAATCAAATTGCATGCATATGGAGTATAGTCTCAGTTGTGTGACTAGATTCGTGATTTCCTCTCAGAGAGGACACAGTTCGTAGTGATACACGGTAAATCATCGAGTAGAATGGAAGTGATATCTGGCGTTCCGCACGGTAGTGTCATAGGCCCTCTGCTGTTCCTGATTTACATAAATGATCTAGGTGATTATCTGAGCAGCCTCCTTAGATTGTTTGCAGATGACGCTGTGATTTACCGTCTAGTAAAATCATCAGACGATCAATTCCAATTACAAAATGATCTAGAGAGAATTTATGTATGGTACGAAAAGTGCCAATTGGCACTAAACAAAGAAAAGTGCGAGGTCATCCACATGGGTACTAAAAGAAATCCGATAAATTTTGGGTATACGATAAATCGCACAAATGTAAGGGCTGTCAATTCGACTGAATACCTAGGAATTACAGTTACGAGCAACTTAAATTGGAAAGACCACATAGATATTATTGTGGGGAAGGCGAGACAAAGACTGCGCTTTGTTGGAAGAACAAATCCACTAAAGACGCAGCCTACATTACACTTGTCCGTCCTCTGCTGGAATTTTGCTGCGCGGTGTGGGATCCTTACCAGGTAGGATTGACGGAGGGCATCGAAAAAGTACAAAGAAGGGCAGCTCGTTTCGTGTTATCGCGCAATAGGGGTTAGAGTGTCATTGACATGATACGCGAGTTGGGGTGGCAGTCACTGAAACAAAGGTGGCTTTCTTTGCGGTGAGATCTATTTACGATATTTCATTCACCAACTTTCTCTTCCGAATGAGAAAGTATTTTGTTGACACCCACCTACGTAGGGAGAAATGATCATCGTAATAAAATAAGAGAAATCAGAGCTAGAACGGAAAGATTTAGGTGTTCCTTTTTTCACTCGCCATTCGAGAGTGGAATGATAGGGAGGTAGTACGAAAATGGTTCGTTGAAGCCTCTGCCAGGCACTTAAGTGTGAACTGCAGAGTAACCATGTAGATGTAGATGTAAAATACCAAAGCACACAGATGAGGCCAAATAATCCGCTCCAGATTAATAACTTGCAAAATGCTACAAAATCGGTTTCTTTACGATGCAAACAAAAACTCGAGAACTGTGTCTAGTACATATCAAATTCACGCACAGAAATTTAAAAACTAAATCACCAGAGGACGTAGGTGAGACTAAATAGTTCGTTTCTGCTTAGGGACTCGTAAAATGTCACAAAATCGGTCACTTTCCGACACAAACGATTCGCGGGAACTTTGTCTAGTAAATGTTAAATAAATACGCAGAAATTCAAAAACTAAGCCACCACAGCGCACTGATGGAACTATATACTTCGCTCCTGTTTAGGAACTCGGTTACTTCCCTTTGCTGGTGTTGATCGGCTGGTGGCTACTGCCTCTCTCTTCTCACTGGCTCAGAAACATTACACCGATTGGTCTGTCAGTATAAACTCGCGCTATCCCGCGTGTTCTGCTATAAACCAATCAACATATCACAGCTTTCCAGAGAGATTCATAAAAAGAAGAAATCTGGGAAACCCACAAATATCAACACAGCTCCCACTTTAAGTAAGTGAATTATCATAAAAAGGTTCTTTTTTCTCCAGTACCATAAACTGGAGAATCGCACACTACAAAATTTCAACTGTGAGTATGACTCACTCATGCTCTCTAGAGACAGTTCTCACGGTACCACATACACATTTAATAGATATAAAATATTCATTTACATACTACTTCGCATTAACACCTCCATTCACACTAAAACATATTTAAATCAGCAAAGGTAAAGATGCGATTCGAAAATACATGGTTTTGATTTCTTGGGATTTCGTATACCATAAGATGCTGACACTTTTCGGTCACAACAATCACTGTCAAGAACTGCTGCCGGACCAGAGTGCACCTCTGTTACAAAAGCTGTGATTCACCGTCTGTATGAAGCTATATGCTATCGTCTGACTTATAATGTGCGATATAAGGTTCTGCCCCTCAAAACATATACAATATTTTATTACTATTATTATTATTATTATTATTGATGTTGTTATTATTGGCAATGGTCAGACTCAAAGCACTACAACCTGACGTCTTCCTATATATCGGTTCAGAAGTAAGGAGTCAGTAATCAAGTAATTTACAAACATTGAGTTGTTGTTCGGTGTTCAGTCCTGAGACTGATTTGATGCAGCTCTCCATACTACTCTATTCTGTGCAAGCCTCTTCATCTCCGAGTAACTACTGCGATCTGCAGTCTCCTGAATCTGCTTACTGTATTCATGCCCTGGCCTCCCTCTACGATTTGTACCCGCTACGCTTCACTCCAGTGCTAAACTGGTGATCCCTCGATGCCTCAGAATGTGTCCTACCAACCGATCCCGTCTTCTAGTCGGGTTGTACCATAAATTTCTCTACTCTCCGGTCAGCATTCTTCTGTAGCACCACATCTCAAAAGCTTCTATTCTTTTCTTGTCTAAACTGTTTATCGTCCATGTTTCACTTCCATACTTGGCTACACTATTTACAAGTACTTTCAGGAACGACTTCCTGACACTTAATTCTATAATGGATGTTAACAAATTTCTCTTTTTCAGAAATGCTTTTCTTGCCATTAATAGTCTACATTTTATATCCTTCCTACTTCGATCATCATCAGCTATTTTGCTTCCCAAATAGGGAAATTCATCTGCTGTCTCATTTCCTAATCTGTTTCCCTCTGCATCAATCGATTTAATTAGACTTCATTCCATGATCCTCGTTTTGCTTTTGTTGATGTTAATCTGTTATCCTTCTTTCAGGACACTGTCCATTCCATTCAACTGCTCCTTCAATTCCTTGGCTGGTTCTGAGAGAATTACAGTGTCATCAGCAAACCTCAAAGTTTTTTCTTCTTCTCCCTGGACTTTTATTCTTACTCCAAATTTTTGTTTGTGTCCCTTACTGCTTGTTCAATGTACAGATTGAATAACACTGGGGATAGGCTACAACCCTGTCTCACTCCCTTCTCAACCACTGCTCCCCTTTCATGTCCCTCAACTCTTGTAACTGCTGTCCTGTTCCTGTGAAAGTTGTGAATAGGGTTTTACTCCCTCTATTTTACCCCTGATACCTTCAGAATTTCAAAGAGATTATTTCAGTCAGTATTGTCAAAAGCTTTCTTTAAGTCCACAAATAGGTCTGCCTTTCCTTAACCCTTCTTCTAAGATGAGTCATAGAGTCAGTATTGCCTCACGTGCTCCTACATTTCTCCGAAATCCAAACTGATCTTCACTGAGATCAGCTTCTACCAATTTTTCCAGTCTTCTGCAAGAATTTGTATTAATATTTTGCAACCATTACGTATTAAACTCATAGTTCGATAATTTTAGCACCTGTCAGCATCTGCTTTCTTTGGAATTGGAATTACTACGAGAAATGATAATTAATCGAAGCCCTCAGCTGCCAACAGGTGTTGTTGATATACCTCAATGGGGACAGCTGAAAATGTGTGCCCCGACTCCGACTCCGACTCGAACACGTGATCTCCTGCTTGTATGGCAGACGCTCTATCCATCTGAGCCACCGAGATCACAGAGGATGGCGCGACTGTAGGGACATTCCTTGCACGCTTCCCGTGAGGCCCACATTCCCAACTGTCCACAACCTACATTCTTAATGTTCCTAATAGATATTTGCCCATTCACTCATTACTCGCACCAACTAAGGTGACGATTCCCGTAAGAGTTCGGGCAAAGTGCACGCATTTGCGCAGAAGGTCAATGGCTGCGTAGCCTTTAACTGTATGAAGATAGTAACTGTACCGAAAAAACAGATACCAGTGATGACCATGCAGCTTCTCTAGAAAGAAATGATAATTAATCGAAACCCTCAGCTGCCAACAGGTGTTGTTGATATAATATGTGCCCCGACTGGGACTCGAACCCGGGATCTCCTGCTTACATGATCGGGACACATTTTCAGCTGTCCTTATTGAGGTATATCAACAACACCTGTTGGCAGCTGAGGGTTTCGATTAATTATCATTTCTTTCTACAGAAGCTGCATGGTCATCATTGGTATCTGTTCTTTTCGAGCAGTTACTATCTTCATATGGAATTACCACATCCTTGCACTGAGTATAGTGCAAGTATTACAACTTGTTTGATTTTAAAAGAGGGTGCTGGGTGTGGATGAAGGTCGCTACTATGGCTTGAGCACTATGGGACTTAACATCTGTGGTCATCAGTCTCCTAGAGCTTAGAACTACTTAAACCTAACTAACCTAAGGACATCACTCACATCCATGCCCGAGGCAGGATTCGAACCTGCGACCGTAGCGGTCACGCTGTTCCAGACTGAAGCGCCTAGAACCGCACGGCCACACCGGCCGGTTAAAGGTCGCTACTGGAAGAATGTTGCTGAGGAGGCATGTTCCCTTCATATAGATAATTAGCTTTCTCTCCTGAGAAGGAGTTATGGTTTCAGTTGTGATGCACTGAGAGTTGCCTCTTTATCCTATCAAATAGGAATGTTAGGAATAAGCTGTAGCAATTGTAACATTGACTCATTACTTAGTGGTTTAAAAAACACCTAGAAATACCAAATTTTGTTTCTCTTCACCCGTTTTTTAAAATGAAAGCGTTCAGACGAAATTCTTTCTCATTATAAAGTTTAGTTATGCATTACTGTTAACGGTGATAGGGGTGCCTGGGGGTTAGTTGTTAATATCTGATTGGGCTCAGGGGTAATGCTAACAGAAAGGTTGAGAACCACTGCTGGTATAGTGTGCACAAAATGCTGTGGCCCCTAGATGTGCAGTTGGTGGGGGAAAGCTTGGAGAGAGTGGCAGAGGTGGGGGTCAGTTAGTGCACTGTAGGGGAAATGCCGAGCGCTAGAGGAGAAGTGCCGTTCTAAACTGAAGCCTACACTCATATTTTTTGTAAATATTAAGTGGGTCCCTGCCACGCGCACATTTACATGGTGACCATGTAATGGCTCCATGTGAACCACTACATGGTTCAATGAATGTTAGGAGCAGTGTAGCGAACGATTGTGGCTGGCCGTTGTAGCCAAGTGGTTCTACGTGCTTCAGTCCGGAACCGCACTGCTGCTATGGTTGCGGGTTCGAATCCTGCATCGGTCATGAATGTGTGTGATGTCCTTAGGTTAGTTAGGTTTAAGTAGTTCTAAGTTCCAGGGGACTAATGACCTCAGATGTTAAGTCACACAGTGCTTAGAGCCATTTTTTTGAACCATTGTTTAGAGCTTCGAATACAGTTATGTTGGTTATCAGAGGCATTAATGGCCACTGGTCAGCAGCCATTGCGAGGTCGGTACAGGTAGAAACAACTTACGTTCTCTGAGCCCTTCCGGCCACCGTGTGTGTACCGTGGCCAGGAGAGACGATTAGGTTACTCTTCCCTAGGACTCAGCTGAGTTTGGATGCTCTGTGTAGCATCTCTGTTTGCTGAGCTGAAATGTGTGAGAGCTTTGTTTGATTTTCTGGTAGTGACTCTGGTGCATGCATTGATAATCAGTCCGCACAACTAATTCAATCAGGGAACAGTGTTAATTTCAGTAATATTCAGTTTATTTGATGAGATCTTTTGTGTAACTCTAACTTGGCGTGGATGAACGGTGCTACCATGTGATGTACAACTTTAGCCACTCAGTAATATCTGTTCAGCGTGACTGTCGTACTAGGTTGTTTGTGCAAAGGCAAAATGCCGGGCTGTCCCCGAGTGTCTGACACAGTCGTCGAACGCATCCGCCATAGTTTCACAAAGAGTCCTCAGAAATTCGTTCGCCATGCGGCACGACAGCTCAACACGTCCCCGATGTCCGTCTGGTGGGTGTTGCGTCGACGTTTACACATGAAACCATACAAAATTCAGCTACTGCAAGCTCTTCGTGGAGGTGACAAACAACAACGTTTAGAGTTCTGTTATATCGTTCTTGGCAAGATAGAGGATGACAGTTTTCTTTGACTGTGTTTAGGTTACCAGACGTGACTGTATGTGATTGTTTCTTGTGGGGGTTTATAAAAGACTATGTTTATGTGCCTCCGTTACACCAAGGAGGAATGAACTGATACATCGCATAACAGCAGCTGTGGAAACTGTAACTCAAGACATTCTCGCTGTAGTGTGGGAACAATCTGATTACTGCATTGACATATATGGTGCATCTCAAGGGAGGCATGATGAACTGCCATGAAAAGGTATGGAACAAACTTTTGTGTTTTTCTTGTTCATCAAAAAACAAAATTCATTGTATATGTTTATTAGTTTCAGAAATATAGACATGCCAAATCGGTTGATTCTTTTTGACGTAGGTACCCTGTATATGAAAGCAGCTCTGATGGGCTATCACTACAATACATTTCATACAGTTTGTAGCTGCGGAGCATCATACAAAAGAAGTATACCAAAGAAACGTTTAGGCAACTATTGGCACGTGATTTTAGCTGAATCGGGAACCTATTGCTTGCGTGAAGCTCCTGAGGGCTCCTCGTGAACACTGAGAGTACAATCATTTCTTGGAAATTTATGTGCAATCCCACATCTTCATTTTTCTTTCGTTTTTACGCCGTTTACGAAAATGTTGATAAAAGCAGTACATTAACCTCAGTTTCAGTTTATTTGCAACGTAAATTACGTAAAAATAAATATTTTCCGCATAGCCTCTCGACTCACGACCCTCACATTACTCTTGGCCATCTGGAGGTCCCTCATTTGTCACTTTCATTTCTGGCCGAGCCCTGTGTATACTACAGATTCAGAAGAAATTGGGGATGAGCCTTGTAAAATTAGGTGTAGTCTATTTGACTTATTACTGACTTTGCGATACTGTTTTATGCTCCTTTGACTGATTTTAAGTTCACCTACAGCGAGTCTAGATCGTATGTTGCCTGCAATGTTTCAATGCGTTTCTGTCAAGTTTATATGCATACTTTAATCCTTCACTCATACGAATACGCCAGTGTGCTCACTTCCTGTTACCGAATGTTGCTGTGTAAGGTTTACAGCTTACACCACTAATCACAGAACACGTCAGGTTCGTCTTATCAGTACGATGCTTTAATGTGTCCTTCTTTCCTGTGTAGCTTTGTAATTCTTTATGAGAGCCTTCAGACACATTCTACAAATTTCCAATAAATTTATTCTGGTTTTGTATAAATGCCCTGCGAACGATTTGTAAAGACATGATGACGAACGGCTAATGCGTTGAAATTTATCTGCATATTAGCGTTCCAGTGTAGACGCATTTCTCCATATCCTTCCTGTTCGTGTGAAATGCAACCTCACAGACAGAACTCAGCATATCGCTCTTAATGGAACAAAATAGACAGGTGTAGGGGATTAGTGTTTAGCGTCCTGTCGACAACGTGGTCACTAGAGACGGAGCACAATCTCGAATTAGGGAAGGGTGTGGAAGGAAATTGGCCGTGCACTGTCAGAGGAACCATCCCGGCATTTGCCTGAAACGATTTAGGGAAATCATGTAAAACCTAAGTCAAGATGGCCCGACGCAGGTTTGAACCGTCTTCCTCCCGAATGCGAGTCCAGTGTGCTGACCACTGCGCCACGCTCCGTATCGACAGATGTAAAGGTAATTTCTGGAATATCCCGAAGTAGTGAGGCAGGACTTCCTATTTAGAATGTATATACATGATCTAGTACAACACGTCGGAGACTGTATAAGGCTGTTCCAACAACACCAGAAGACAGTAAGTATCCACAGGACGACTCCGCTTGCCGAGTAGTGATGCAGAAACGGTTATCCAGTCTACCAGAGGCTAGACGAAGGGGGTAACCATCTGCAAAACCACATTGTGATTTGTGGGTAGCGAACAGATAACACCAAAATAACCAGTTTCTGTAATTCCATCTTGAATAAATGGAAGAACGGGGCTCCAGCTGGTCGATGACTTGCAGAAAACAGACATCGAAGAGCCATAAATTCATAGAATAATTTAATCACGTTACCAGTTTCGGTGCCTCATTGGCACTATCTTCAGGCCGCTGTACGAATGGACATAATCCATCGAGCTTACAAGAGAATACAATTCTGGTATGCTATCAACTGTCATTATTTAAAATAAATTTATAATACACATGCGTTAGCAAAAAGTGTAAAAAATGTATCTAAGATACAAAGACGATAAAATAAAATGCATGACCTACAAACACTGGTTACCTGCTAACTATATTAATTAGAATCTCTTAAAGAAAATGCAGTATTACAAAATACAGTAAAAATTTATACCCTGTTATAATTACGAGAGCCTTCATTGAGAAATACTCTTAGTTATGTCATATAAACAATAGTATCGCAACGTCACAAAGACAGAAAGTCTGTCTTAAAATATTGATATGGAAACGTAAGAAAAGGGAGTAATGAAAGCCTAAGTATGATAAAGAAAGAAGATGAATCGATTGTAATGGTGTGATTGAGGTGTGAAGGAATGCAAGAACCGCTAAGAAGACCGCCCAACTAGCCGCGCGGTCTAACGCGCTGCTTCCGGAGCGGGAAGGCGTGCCGGTCCCCGGCACGAATCTGCCCGGCGATTAGTGTCGAATTACGGTGTGCCGACCAAGCTGTGGATGGTTTTTAAGGCGATTTTCCTTCTACCTCGGCGAATGCCGGCCGGTTCCCCTTATTACGCCTCAGTCACACTATGTCGGTGATTGCTGCACAAACACTCTCTCCATGTATGCGTACACCATAATTACTCTACCACGCAAACATTTGCAGTTACACACGCCTGGTATGAGATGTTCCCGAGGAGGGAGGGGGGTGTCCACTGGGGGCCGAATCGCACAATAACCAATAAGCCCGTGTTTGGTGTGGGGCTGCAGAGGGATGGGTGGGTTGCTGTGGCCTGTTGTGAACCCCTGAGGGCCACGGCGGGACGAAGCCTCTCCGTCGTTTCTAGCTCCCCGGTTTAATACACAATACGTACCCCCAAGAAGAGTAGAAAACCAGAAAAGTGAACCATGCACTTAGGTCGAAACAAGAGTGTATGCTCGAAAACGTAATTTTTTCTTTTCTTTTTTTGTCATTGTTGAAATAAGAGATAAAAGATGCGAAGCACAACAAAGTAAAAACAGAATGATCTCTTTAAACTTGCAGTATGTAGTTGTTATTAACACAGCCTATTATTCGAGTGTCATACCCACTGAAAACCAATTTCAAGTAATGTAACCAAAGATATAAGATTGAAAAGAAAAGTATAAAACTAGAAATCTTAAACAAATTACATACTCAAAATGTGTACGCTGGTGTAGAGTAAAGGGGAAAGATAACTCTAAAATTCAGTCAGCACTTGTAGAAGCTACCCCAGTATAATGCAGAAATAAGAATTATTGTAATAAGAGACATCGTAAATTGTTTTAACCTGTAACAGCATAGAATCAAATAGTCTGAGAAAAAAGTTGAGTTTTTAAAGGAATATGAGATGATCCTCAACCAAACATGAGTGTTTGAACAAAGGACCAAGAGAGGCTAAGTAGTATTAATAAGACAGGGTGTGAAACATCATTTGTCCACTATAATAGAAGCAATGATTCCATTTAAGTTTAGCATGGTTCACTAATTTTCTGTCATTAGTACCATTTTCATCCGATTACCGATATTTTAGTCTTTATAACATTTATGGCCATAACTATTAGGATGTAGTGACAGTTTATTGATTTGTTAGGATCATGTTTTAATATTCTTTATGTGTGTGACTTTGACTTGTGTAGCAGTCAAAGGGCAATAATTTCTATTGCCAACTGACAGGTTGTTCTTCAGGTTTTGCTTAGCTTCCCAACAGTTCTAGTGATATGGGTTTGCATGCAATCAGCTCGTTCCTCCACTTTTTATATTTTTAATAAACTCTTCTGGCTCTAAACCTTTTTGTCACTGTGTCTATATCTTCTTCACTGTTCATGTTTATGCAGCTGTTCGACCAGTTGATGGGTGTTTGTCTGCACCCCGTTTTTTAAATTGGTTTTTAAGGTTTGAATACTACTCCTTGGATATTGACTGTTCTAGCACATCATCCTTGTTTATATTTGCACACTTTATATGTGTTTTCTGTTGTATCTCATCTTTCATACCTTCGATTTTATAGATGATGGTTCACATCCCGTTTTATGAATATTATATAGTCCCTCTTGGCCCTTTGTTTGAGCACCCATGTTTTGTTGAGGAGTAATTCATATTCTTTTAACAAATCAATTTTCCTCATAGACTATTTTATTCTGTGCTATTGTAATTTAAAACAACTGACAAGGTTTCTAATTACAACAATTCCCACATCCACATTATATAGTGATAGCTACTGTAATTGACATCTACTTTTGTATTTTGCTTTTCTGTCTTATGTCTTTGGTGACATTATTTGAAAGTGGTTTTCTGTGGATATGAAACACGAGTAATAGGAAATATTTATAATTACAACGTATTAGATGTGTAAAGACAGTATTTTGTTTTTGCTTTTTTGTGCTTCACATGATTTATCTCTTATTTGCACAATATCGGAAAATGTTATGTTTTCGAGGATAGGCTTCTGCTTTGAACTAAATACAGGATTCTCATTGCGGGTTTCCAATCTTTTTAGCGGTTCTTGCATTCCTTCACAACTCAATTACACCATTATAATCGGTTCGCTTCTTTCTTTATCATACTTATGCCTACATTACTCCTTTTTCTTACTTTTTCACATACCATTTTAAGACAGATTTTCTTTCTTCATGACGTTTCGTTACACTATCAGCACTGTACGTTATACTATTGTTTGTACGATATGAATCAGAGTATTTTTTAGTGAAGGCTCTTCTACTTACTACACAGTAGTAATTTTAACTGTATTTCCTAATGTTATGTTAAATGTATTTTGTTTAAGTGGTTGTTATTATTACAGTTAATATGTAATGATGGTCCACAGCGGCCAGTGTTTGTAGATCATGCATTTTATTTTAACATCTTTGTATTTTAAATATCTCTTTGCATATTTCTTACTAAAGCATCTGCATTGTAAATTTATTTTAAATAATGACAATTGATGTTGCATACCACATTTGTTTTCTGTTGTAAGTTTGATGAATTTGTCGAATTTTACAGTGGCCTGAAGATGATGCAAATGAGACCGAAACTGATAGAGTAATTAAATTATTCCATAAATTAATGGTTGTTGGACATTTGGTTTTCGCAAGGGAATAGAAACAGAATGTGCCTCCATGGTTTGAGGTGAAGACACTATGCACCAGAGCCACTGGACCCCTAGTTCATGAGAGCAACGAGTGGAGGTGCAGTCATCAACCAATCCTGATAACACCCTGTACACTTACAAGCTTTTTTACATGTTAAAGTGTATGCCTTGTGTGGCTCTGTGGTTTGCTGTGTAAGCTCCCTTTACTTTCTCGTCGTTAATTCCTTGAGATCACAGTGGATAAACGCATTTTCCAAGTCTGGAAGGGGCCGTGTAGGGATGGACGAAAGACAACAACCAGAATAAGGTACAGATATCACTAGATAATCGACATGTTAACTAATAAATTTCTCAATTTATTTTAATGAAGCACTTAATAACATCAAGTTTCAGAAATCTGTTATAAATATACGTTCTATCTCAGTGACACTAACTATTAACACGTGACGAACGCACAGGCTGGCATACGTCCTATGACAGGCAAGTTAGCGAGAGACTCTCTGCGCAGTCCAAAGAATGCTGCCTGCAACTGCTACAGTGGTGCATATTATCACATAGGAAAAGAAAATTAGCTGAATTTAAAAATATAGAATAATTGGAATAACTAAATGTCTATGGCTAACCTTTACTTGTGTAATGAAGACGTTTAGTGACACATATCTCACATATCTACAGGAACCGAAAAGAAACCTTATGAAGAATTTTGCGAAGAGCCATGGAAATGAAGAAAAAGAAAAAGAGAGAGAAAGGAAGAGAACAGAAAATTTATCTTGTAGTAGTCAATTTTAGGTAGTATTTGTATATGCTTAGTATTTAGTGAGCCAGGCAAAATTATTGTATATGTGTCATATTATCATGTTTATGGAAACTGCAAATTAAATGTAAAAATAACTAAGGGTAAATTAACACACGTGCACAGCTGACGCTAAAAACAATCAAATTTAGGTTTATCACGAGATCATAAAACAAAAATAATTGTTCTTGCTTTTTTAAATACAAAAGGAACCGAGAAGCCAGTGTAGGCAGGCTATCGGCCAAGACAGCTATGTAATTACACTGCCTAAAGGAAATGAAGCACCTAGAAGATATAGTCGGATGTCAATGTAACTACAGTGGGTACATAAACGATTAGAGTTGCAAGTCTCTGTGACAGATATATCAGCATTAGTACTGTTCGTGTTTAGTGTTATTAGCAGACATGGTAGTGTATACAAGTAGTGTAAACAGCGCTAGATGGTGAGTGCTCACTATGAAGGACACAGAGATGCCATATACTCATATGAGACAGCGTTACTGGCATATGACAAAGTTTGAAAGGGGACTGATTGTGGGTCTCCATTTGGCCGGCTGGTCAAATCAAGTGATATCTAAATTTGGAGGACGTTCAGATGTGACAGTGGCCTAATGTTGGACTGCATGGAAATGCAAGAGCAAGCATACTTGCCATCACGTTTCCGGTCTATCACGTCTGGTCACACGGCCTCCTCACATCTATGTCTTCCATACGAGAACAAGTTTTGGAATCCATGTAACACTCTGTGTGATCGTGCATTATTGTTTGAGACTAGCAGTAGCCAGACAAGGGTATTACTGTCTCATGCATAGGGTGTTGTTAACACAACACAAATGACTGTGTTTAGAGTTGTGTGCCTTGATTGGGAAGCATGCAATGCTGATGAATGCGTTGTGTTCAACAATCAAACGCAGTTCTGCACTACCCCAGATGACCTTCGTCATTGAGTATTGTAGCGACCAATAGAGAGGTTCCATTCTTCCACTGTTTTGAAGAGGTGTAACGGCCTTATACCTGGCGTCATGGTATACAGAGCCATCCAGTATAACTTTGGGTCATGGCTGGTAGTGACTGAGTGACCTCTAGGTATACTAGGTATACCTCTAGGTATACTAATGATTTTGATGGCACACAAGTACAGCACAGACAACCTCTGTCCTCATGTATACCTGTTATGTGACAGTATCGTGGTGCCACTTTTCAGCAGTGTAATGTTCATCCACAGATGGCTTGTGCTTCTAAACTAAACTGTCCGTGTAAGGATGACGTACTCTTGTGACCAGCAAAATTAACAATTTGTCTCCAACAGAATACGTGTGGGACCAACTCAGACATCAACTTCGTCCCAGTACCAGTTACCAGGATATCAAGGACCAGCGATAACAGACAAGGGTAGCTCACCTCAGAACAGAACGGTTTTATAAGAACTTTCCCATCAAATCAATGCATGCGTCTAGGCCACACGGATTACAACGTTGTACTGAACAGTTGCCTCATACTGCCAAGTTCTTTGTAAATATGTCTTAAGTTTCTGATCACTGAAATAAAATCATATATCCTCTCAGTTCATGAAGTTTGTTCAGTCACTTCTCCCTTGCGATCGAGTGAAGTGGCACATTGGTTAGTGCACTTAACTCACATTCAGGAGAACGACAATTTCACCCCATTCAGCCATTCAGATTTAGGTTTTCCATAATATCTCTAGATCACTCCAAGTAAATGTTGGGATGGTTCCTTTGAAAAGGGCACAGCCAATTTCCTTCACCATCCTTCCGTAATCCGAGCTTTGCCCCATCTCTAATGACCAACCTGATGATGGAGTGAGTAACTGTAATCCACCCATAACGGATATACACCTTCGGAGAACTGAAATAATTAATGACACGTGTTCCTAATGTCCCTGTTGTCTGGGAAAAGGCATCAGTTCCGAAGAAAAAATTAAATAAAAAAAACGTAGAATAAGTTATAACCGAATCATTATTGTGCGACTACTTCTACGCAATAACGATCGAAAGAATTTTGACAAATGATAATAACAGCAAAGTAGTTACTGAAATTTCAGGTAATGAAGTTAAATGTTTTTTAGTTTAGATTGCGATTGTTATAGAAAACGGTCGCCAGGTCACAGTGTCAGTGAAGAATACTGTATAGTTGTTAGACCTCGTAGCAACAAATAGACCGGAACTTTTCGACTCCGTGAATGTAGAAGAGGGTATCAGTGATCATAAGTCAGTGGTTGCATCAATGACTACAAGTGTAATAAGAAATGCCAAGAAAGGAAGGAAAATATATTTGCTTAACAAGAGTGATAGGGCACAAATCGCAGAATATCTGAGTGACCACCATCAAACGTTCATTTCTGAGGAAGAGGATGTGGAACAAAAATGGAAAAAATTCAGAAACATCGTCCAGTACGCCTTAGATAAGTTCGTACCGACTAAGGTCCAAAGCGAGGGGAAAGATCCACCGTGGTATAACAATCATGTACGAAAGGTACTACGGAAACAAAGAAAGCTTCATCATAGGTTTAAGAGTAGTCGAATCATAGCTGATAAGGAAAAGCTGAACGAAGCGAAAAAGAGCGTAAAGAGAGCAATGAGAGAAGCATTCAACGAATTCGAACATAAAACATTGGCAAACAATCTAAACAAGAACCCTAAAAAGTTTTGGTCATATGTAAAATCGGTAAGCGGATCTAAATCCCCTATTCAGTCACTCGTTGACCACGATGGCACCGAAACAGAGGACGACCGAAGAAAGGCAGAAATACTGAATTCAGTGTTCCGAAACTGTTTCACTGCGGAAAATCGTAACACGGTCCCTGACTTCAGCCGTCGCACGGACGCCAAAATGGAAAATATTGAAATAAACGATATCGGAATTGAAAAACAACTGCTATCACTTAGTAGCGGAAAAGCATCCGGACCAGACGAGATACCCTTAAGATTCTACAGTGATTATGCTAAAGAACTTGCCCCCTTTCTATCAGCAATTTATCGTAGATCGCTGGAAGAACGTAAAGTACCTAGCGACTGGAAGAAAGCGCAGGTCGTTCCCATTTTCAAGAAGGGTCATAAATCAGATGCGAATAATTATAGGCCTATTTCGCTTACGTCAATCTGTTGTAGAATAATGGAACATGTTTTGTGTTCTCGTATTATGACGTTCTTAGATAATACAAATCTCCTTCATCATAACCAACATGGATTCCGCAAACAGAGATCATGTGAAACTCAGCTCGCCCTATTTGCCCAAGAAATTCACAGTGCCGTAGACACTGGCGAGCAGATTGATGCCGTATTCCTGGACTTCAGGAAGGCATTTTATACGGTTCCGCACTTACGTTTAGTGAAAAAAATACGAGCTTACGGAATATCGGACCAGGTTTGTGATTGGATTCAGGATTTCCTAGAAGAAAGAACAGAACATGTCATTCTTAACGGTTCAAAATCTGCAGATGTAGAGGTAATTTCGGGAGTACCGCAGGGAAGCGTGATAGGACCTTTATTGTTTACAATATACATAAATGACTTAGTTGACAACATCGGTAGCTCCGTGAGGCTATTTGCAGATGACACGGTTGTCTACAAGAAAGTAGCAACATCAGAAGACTCGTACGTACTCCAGGAGGACCTGCAGAGGATTAATGCATGGTGCGACAGCTGGCAGCTTTCCCTAAACGTAGATAAATGTAATATAATGCGCATACATAGGGGCAGAAATCCATTCCAGTACGATTATGCCATAGGTGGTAAATCATTGGAAGCGGTAACGACCGTAAAATACTTAGGAGTTACTATCCGGAGCGATCTGAAGTGGAATGATCACATAAAACAAATAGTGGGAAAAGCAGGCGCCAGGTTGAGATTCATAGGAAGAATTCTAAGAAAATGTGACTCATCGACGAAAGAAGTAGCTTACAAAACGCTTGTTCGTCCGATTCTTGAGTATTGCTCATCAGTATGGGACCCTTACCAGGTTGGATTAATAGAAGAGATAGACATGATCCAGCGAAAAGCAGCGCGATTCGTCATGGGGACATTTAGTCAGCGCGAGAGCGTTACGGAGATGCTGAACAAGCTCCAGTGGCGGACACTTCAAGAAAGGCGTTACGCAATACGGAGAGGCTTATTATCGAAATTACGAGAGAGCACATTCCGGGAAGAGATGGGCAACATATTACTACCGCCCACATATATCTCGCGTAATGATCACAACGAAAAGATCCGAGAAATTAGAGCAAATACGGAGACTTACAAGCAGTCGTTCTTCCCACGCACAATTCGTGAATGGAACAGGGAAGGGGGGATCAGATAGTGGTACAATAAGTACCCTCCGCCACACACCGTAAGGTGGCTCGCGGAGTATAGATGTAGATGTAGATGTAGATGTACTGAACAGTTGGCTCATACTGCCAAGTTCTTTGTAAATATGTCTTAAGTTTCTGATCACTGAAATAAAATCATATATCCTCTCAGTTCGTGAAGTTTGTTCATTCACTTCTCCCTTGTGATCGAGTGAAGTGCACATTGGTTAGTGCACTTAACTCACATTCAGGAGGACGACAATTTCACCCCGTTCAGCCATTCAGATTTAGGTTTTCCATAATATCCCTAGATCACTCCAAGTAAAAGTTGGGATGGTTCCTTCCGTAATCCGAGCTTTGCCCCATCTCTAATGACCAACCTGATGATGGAGTGAGTAACTGTAATCCACCCATAACGGATATACACCTTCGGAGAACTGAAATAATTAATGACACGTGTTCCTAATGTCCCTGTTGTCTGGGAAAAGGCATCAGTTCCGAAGAACAAATTAAATAAAAAAAACGTAGAATAAGTTATAACCGAATCATTATTGTGCGACTACTTCTACGCAATAACGATCGAAAGATAATAACAGCAAAGTAGTTACTGTAATTTCAGGTAATGAAGTTAAATGTTTTTTAGTTTAGATTGCGATTGTTATAGAAAACGGTCGCCAGGTCACAGTGTCAGTGAACAATACTGTATAGTTGTTAATCACTTTGGAAAAGTATTTACATGATTATTAATGCAAGACAATCGGGTGGGAACGGACACAATAACACTTTGCTCAGAATCAAAATCAGTGTTAGCAACACGAAATAAATCTAATCGTGAAATCAGTAAAGAAAATTGCTCCAAGCATATGCAGTTGACAGCTAATTGTTTGTCACTGAGTCTGCGTAATAAATAGCTTCACAAATCGTAGCATAAAGCCCACTGTTAATATTTCTACAATGGTAATTGTTCACAAAAAGATATTTTCCGTTAAGCAAAATATGTTTTATTACTATGTAACTTGAATTACATATCACTGTTATGTATTTCGCAATGAGAACAGAAATTATTGATCACACAAAGAAATTAAACATTCTGATGTTGAGTAATCTACTAAACTACTTTTCCATAATCAATGAATATTAATACTGGATTTTTAAGTGAAGATTTCGCAGAACAATAAAGTCCATTATCTTTAACTATCAGTCTCAATTATTGTTTAAGTGTCCATAACTTTCACTTTTTTAAACAAATTATGAAAATTAAATTAGCTCACCTATTTTATTCTTTTTGCCATCAACATTGACATTCGGTTTTAATTAATAATGACAGAACAGGACCCCACCTGGTAATTGTTCATGTTTAAGCACTTGTAAAGCAATATTAACGATAGGCTGGTAATCATTCACAAAATGAAACTACTACGCTGGCCAGCCTTGGTACACTTCTTGGCCTCTACTTCAGTGAGTGGCAGCTGGTGCACTACATGCAGCTAGCAAGCACCATCCCTGAGCGCCTCTGTCAGAGCCTGCCGCACAACAGCTCAGGCCAAACTCAACTGCCTTGTGCACATTCACACCTAGTGAGAATGTATCCTACTTCAAATATACTCTTTGACTGTTCATAATAGCAAATCGTCCTCACTATACCAGCATGTTTACTACATGTTATTACATAATTCTTCGTTAGACATTCCATTTAAATTACATAATCATATTCATCCATAAGTAGATATTTGCAAAACAGTGGCAAAATATATTATATAAAAAATTTCTCCGTTAATGGAAATTACAACATAAATACTGCAAAAATTTCTTATGTTAGGTACTGTGTTGTTGTGCTGCATACTCCTTCCTTCCTTGTGGACGCTTAATTTTTTTTTCGGGAACTGTGTCCGGTGCAGTGCAAGTGGACTGTCTTAGAGATGATCAAATAATCGACCCACCGAGTCTAATTAATACATGCATTAACACGAATTATACAAAAAAGTGACTATCAAATGGTCACTCAGGATGAAGTCCATATGATCTTGTTACTTATTATTGTAGCATTAATAAGCAATAGTTCGATTGAATCTAATGTCACATGCAAAACGAAAGTAATGGTATAATGTATAACTGAGTGATCAAAGACTACAAAATGGCCTAACTTATGAAGTGATTTGAATACACACATACAAATGTTGAAAACGTGAGCAATATTTGCAAATGGGAGAAACATAAGGAAAAATACTGGACAAGTGAGAAACAGCATGTAGTAAACAATAATAGAGTGTTTAATGCCTGATATAGTAGACAAAATATAACGAAATGCTAAATATTTAATTTTGCTTCAGAATAGCAGAAAATTTGTGGGACATGCTTACTTACTTACCTACTTATCAATAAATAAATTGCTCATTTCACCTATTATTTGTGGTGTTTAGTGAGAATGGGAAATGCTTATGAAAATATCTAAGTAAACTTATAAATATACCAAAAGTAAGTATCACAAGATGTGACATCCTGGATAATTCAAAATAAATGCACTTGTTTTAATCAAAGCACTGAACACCTGTAAACAGGTAATTTGTTTTCATTATTACTGCACAACCTATACTGTATCTTGAGATGTATAACACACGTAGACTCCATGTTGGTTTACAATGCACTGAGTCACTGGCAAAAGTTTTTCTGAAAATGTCATTGGTTTTGAATATCACTGTACAGTCTATTTATAGAGGAGAAAAACATTCGCGAAATCCTTGTTGGTTTATAATGTCGTGAGTTGACAGCTGATTCACAGAACACAGTCACGAAAGCTTTACGCCATTCTCGATATTCAACAATAAAGTTGCTGCATCATGGCGTTTTAATTTTGCAGACAGCGTTGGCTTATACTGCTGAACGTACCTGCAAAAATACAGGGTGTTTCAAAATGAATATACGTGTTTAAGGCTCTGTTGCATTTATTACATTCAACTTACAATTATAAACAATGTAGCAAATGAAAGAGCAACCCAAACAGTTTTGTTTCTATACCTGTGCGCAAAGGCGAGAGTATGGATCTACCAAGAGTGACTGAAGTACATGTTGAACGAATGAGTCTTTCGCGCGTAGCACCAAGAAATCAGGTCGGAATGCTAGTCGTGAATTGGCAGTTCCAGTGACTTCTGTGTGGAGACTTTTAAGGAGACGCTTACAACAACATCCTTATCTTATTGTTTACAGCTGTTACAAGTTCTAAAACCTACAGAGCCCGGTTTACACACGATTTTGCAAACGAAATGTAGCTGTATGGCAACGAAGATTTTCTGGGTAGCGTCGTCTTCAGCGATGAATCGTTATTTCACCTTAGCGGAAATATTGTCACAGAAAAAGCTGAGTAGCACTGTGGTGTAGTGGTTATGATACGAAACAGTTGTATGGAGGGTCGTGAGTTCACAGCTCACCTAGACTGTACAGTTTTAATTTCTATATTCGGTTCGAGTACATTGTAGAAATATCCACAAATGTCAAGAATCATTTTAGTGGAATGTTGTGTAGCTGTATATGTACTGTATGCGTTCTGGCCAGAGGCAGTTCGCTCCGCGCTCTTGCATGTGCAAGTGCTGAATAAACCTTCGTTAAGTGAAGTTAGTGTTCGTCAGTCATCAAATTTCACTTTCTTCTACGTGACAGTATGAACACACATAATGTGCGCATCTGGGGGTCAGCAAATCCCAATAGATGGCACATTCGCAAGAGATACCCCTAAATTCAATGTTTTTTGTGCCATATCCCGGCGGAAAGTTTACCGGTGTTTCTTTTTCGGTGAAGCAAATCTATGTAGTGTTTCTTATCTTGATGCGCTAGAACTATGGCTCTTTCTCAACTGGAAGAAGCTGAACCACACAACTTCATTTGTCAGCAAGATGGTGCACCGCCTCAGTAAGCGATTGGTTAACCGACGTTGTACCCGACCGCTGGATTAGCTCAAGGGGCCGGATGTCAAGAACTTGTTTTTCATGACCTCCACGTTCACACACTCTCTGCCGCCATGCGTTTTTTACCTTTGGGTGTGTATAAAGAATAACGTGTTTGTGCCACCTCTACCAAATCAACTACCCGACTTTAGAAACAGCGTCGTCGAAACAATTACTCAACACACACTGATCAAAGTTTGGGAAGAACTCGCCTATCGATTGGACGTGTGACGAATGGTGCCCACATTGAACACTCGTAGGAAAAACTGTTTGAGTTGCTCTTTAATTTGATGTATTATATGTAATTCTAAGTTGAATGTAACAAATGCAACAAAGTCTTAACTCGTATATTCATTTTGAAACACCCTGCACATCACTGTAAGACACATATTTCAGGAGATATCCGTGAAAAACTCCCGCATCATGCATGACGTTTTATTTTATTACTTCTTCTAACTCTATTCGCAACACATTTCGGTTACAGTAGCAGCGTATGTTGCTGAACGTACGCCGAAAACTATGTCATTGTACTAATTCAGGAGATATGATGTCATTAACAGTGAGATGCGTAAAAACTACCGCATCATTCGTGACGTTTTAATTTTCATTCATTACTTGATTAGCGTTCATCACGTCACTGTAGAGCACAGAGTTCAGGAGATACGACGTCATTATGAGAATGAAACTGCCAGGCGAAACTCGCTAGAGACATGACTGAAATAGCCGGCCGGTATGGCCGAGCGGTTATGGGCGCTACAGTCTGGAACCACGCGACCGCTACAATCGCAGGTTCTAATCCTGCCTCGGGCATGGATGTGTATAATGTCCTTAGGTTAGTTAGGTTTAAGTAGTTCTAAGTTCTAGGGGACTGATGATCTCAGCCGTTAAGTCCCATAGCGCTCAGAGCCATTTTTACAACTGAAATATGTAAGCAGCTATGGGTGAAATGCACTACTGGCCATTCAAATTGCTACACCACTAAGATGACGTGCTAGAGATGCGATATTTAACCGACAAGAGGAAGATACTGTGATATGCAAATCATTAGCTTTTCAGAGCATTCTCACAAGGTTGGCGCCGGTGGCGACACCAACAACGTGCTGACATGAGGAAAGTTTCCAACCGATTTCTCATACACAAAAATCAGTTGACCGGCGTTGCCTGGTGAAACGTTGTTGTAATACCTCGTATAAGGAGGAGAAATGCGTACCATCACGTTTCCGACTTTGATAAAGGTTGGATTGTAGCCTATCGCGATTGCGGTTTATCGTATCGCGACATTGTTGCTCGCGTTGGTCGAGATCCAATGACTGTTAGCAGAATATGGAATCGGTGGGTTCAGGAGGGTAATACGGAACGCCGTGCTGGATCCCAACGGCCTCGTATAACTAGCAGTCGTGACGATAGGCATCTTATCCGCATGGCTGTAACGGATCGTGCAGCCACGTCTCGATCCCTGACTGAACAAATGGCGACGTTTGCAAGACAATAACCATCTGCACGAACAGTTCGACGACGTTTGCATCAGCATGGACTATCAGCTCGGAGACCTTGGCTGCTGTTACCCTTGACGCTGCATCACAGACAGGAGCACCTGCGATGGTGTACTGAACGACGAACCTGGGTGCACGAATGGCAAAACGTCATTTTTTCGGATGAATCCAAGTTCTGTTTACAGCATCATGATGGTCGCATCCGTGTTTGGCGACACCGTGGGGAACCCACATTCGAAGCGTGTATTCGTCATCAGGAGAAAGAAAACTGGCGTTCTACGGATCGGAGCGTGGAATGTCAGATCCCTTAATCGGGCAGGTAGGTTAGAAAATTTAAAAAGGGAAATGGATAGGTTGAAGTTAGATATAGTGGGAATTAGTGAAGTTCGGTGGCAGGAGGAACAAGACTTCTGGTCAGGTGACTACAGGGTTATAAACACAAAATCAAATAGGGGTAATGCAGGAGTAGGTTTAATAATGAATAGGAAAATAGGAATGCGGGTAAGCTACTACAAACAGCATAGTGAACGCATTATTGTGGCCAAGATAGATACGAAGCCCACACCTACTACAGTAGTACAAGTTTATATGCCAACTAGCTCTGCAGATGACGAAGAAATTGAAGAAATGTATGATGAAATAAAAGAAATTATTCAGATTGTGAAGGGAGACGAAAATTTAATAGTCATGGGTGACTGGAATTCGAGTGTAGGAAAAGGGAGAGAAGGAAACATAGTAGGTGAATATGGATTGGGGGACAGAAATGAAAGAGGAAGCCGGCTGGTAGAATTTTGCACAGAGCACAACATAATCATAACTAACACTTGGTTTAAGAATCATGAAAGAAGGTTGTATACATGGAAGAACCCTGGAGATACTAAAAGGTATCAGATAGATTATATAATGGTAAGACAGAGATTTAGGAACCAGGTTTTAAATTGTAAGACATTTCCAGGGGCAGATGTGGACTCTGACCACAATCTATTGGTTATGACCTGTAGATTAAAACTGAAGAAACTGCAAAAAGGTGGCAATTTAAGGAGATGGGACCTGGATAAACTAAAAGAACCAGAGGTTGTACAGAGATTCAGAGAGAGCATAAGGGAGCAATTGACAGGAATGGGGGAAATAAATACAGTAGAAGAAGAATGGGTAGCTTTGAGGGATGAAGTAGTGAAGGCAGCAGAGGATCAAGTAGGTAAAAAGACGAGGGCTAGTAGAAATCCTTGGGTAACAGAAGAAATATTGAATTTAATTGATGAAAGGAGAAAATATAAAAATGCAGTAAGTGAAACAGGCAAAAAGGAATACAAACGTCTCAAAAATGAGATCGACAGGAAGTGCAAAATGGCTAAGCAGGGATGGCTAGAGGACAAATGTAAGGATTTAGAGGCTTGTCTCACTAGGGGTAAGATAGATACTGCCTACAGGAAAATTGAAGAGACCTTTGGAGATAAGAGAACGACTTGTATGAATATCAAGAGCTCGGATGGAAACCCAGTTCTAAGCAAAGAAGGGAAAGCAGAAAGGTGGAAGGAGTATATAGAGGGTCTATACAAGGGCGATGTACTTGAGGACAATATTATGGAAATGGAAGAGGATGTAGATGAAGATGAAATGGGAGATACGATACTGCGTGAAGAGTTTGACAGAGCACTGAAAGACCTGAGTCGGAACAAGGCCCCCGGAGTAGACAATATTCCATTGGAACTACTGACGGCCGTGGGAGAGCCAGTCCTGACAAAACTCTACCAGCTGGTGAGCAAGATGTATGAAACAGGCGAAATACCCTCAGACTTCAAGAAGAATATAATAATTCCAATCCCAAAGAAAGCAGGTGTTGACAGATGTGAAAATTACCGAACTATCAGCTTAATAAGTCACAGCTGCAAAATACTAACACGAATTCTCTACAGACGAATGGAAAAACTAGTAGAAGCCAACCTCGGGGAAGATCAGTTTGGATTCCGTAGAAACACTGGAACACGTGAGGCAATACTGACCTTACGACTTATCTTAGAAGAAAGATTAAGGAAAGGCAAACCTATGTTTCTAGCATTTGTAGACTTAGAGAAAGCTTTTGACAATGTTGACTGGAATACTCTCTTTCAAATTCTAAAGGTGGCAGGGGTAAAATACAGGGAGCGAAAGGCTATTTACAATTTGTACAGAAACCAGATGGCAGTTATAAGAGTCGAGGGACATGAAAGGGAAGCAGTGGTTGGGAAGGGAGTAAGACAGGGTTGTAGCCTCTCCCCGATGTTGTTCAATCTGTATATTGAGCAAGCAGTAAAGGAAACAAAAGAAAAATTCGGAGTAGGTATTAAAATTCATGGAGAAGAAATAAAAACTTTGAGGTTCGCCGATGACCTTGTAATTCTGTCAGAGACAGCAAAGGACTTGGAAGAGCAGTTGAATGGAATGGACAGTGTCTTGAAAGGAGGATATAAGATGAACGTCAACAAAAGCAAAACAAGGATAATGGAATGTAGTCTAATTAAGTCGGGTGATGCTGAGGGAATTAGATTAGGAAATGAGGCACTTAAAGTAGTTAAGGAGTTTTGCTATTTGGGGAGCAAAATAACTGATGATGGTCGAAGTAGAGAGGATATAAAATGTAGGCTGGCAATGGCAAGGAAAGCGTTCCTGAAGAAGAGAAATTTGTTAACATCCAGTATTGATTTAAGTGTCAGGAAGTCATTTCTGAAAGTATTCGTGTGGAGTGTAGCCATGTATGGAAGTGAAACATGGACAATAAATAGTTTGGACAAGAAGAGAATAGAAGCTTTCGAAATGTGGTGCTATAGAAGAATGCTGAAGATTAGATGGGTAGATCACATAACTAATGAGGAAGTATTGAATAGGATTGGGGAGAAGAGAAGTTTGTGGCACAACTTGACCAGAAGAAGGGATCGGTTGGTAGGACATGTTCTGAGGCATCAAGGGATCACCAATTTAGTATTGGAGGGCAGCGTGGAGGGTAAAATCGTAGAGGGAGACCAAGAGATGAATACACCAAGCAGATTCAGAAGGATGTAGGTTGCAGTAGGTACTGGGAGATGAAAAAGCTTGCACAGGATAGAGTAGCATGGAGAGCTGCATCAAACCAGTCTCAGGACTGAAGACCACAACAACAACAACATTTGTCATCGCCATATTGGCGTATCACCCGGCGTGATGGTATGGGGTGCCATTGGTTACACGTCTGGGTCACCTCTTGTTCGCATTTACGGCACTTTGCACAGGGGACGTTACATTTCAGATGTATTACGACCCGTGGCTCTACCCTTCATTCGATCCCTGCGAAACCCTACATTTCAGCAGGCTAATGCACTGCCACATGTTGCAGGTCCTGTACGGGCCTTTCTGGATACAGAAAATGTTCGACTGCTGCCGTGGCCAGCACATTCTCCAGATCTCTCACAAATTGAAAACGTCTGCTCAAGAGTGGCCGAGCAACTGGCTCGTCACAATACGCCAGTCACTATTCTTGACGAACTGTGGTATCGTGTTGAAGCTGCATGGGCAGCCGTACCTGTACACGCCATCCAAGCTCTGTTTGACTCAATGCCCAGGCGTATCAAGGCCGTTATTACGGCCAGAGGTGGTTGTTCTGGGTACTGATTTCTCAGGATCAATGCACCCCAATTGCGTGAAAATGTAATCACATGTCACTGTATAGTATGTTTGTCCAATGAATACCCGTTTATCATCTGCATTTCTTCTTGGTGTAGCAATTTTAATGGCAAGTAGTGTATGTTAAGAATATTTGGGATGTATTTGTCATGTCCATACATGGGCAAAGCCACAGGTAAAATTCTCAGCCGAAACCCCTGGAACGATTTCAACCAAATTTGATATACATAGTAGTCGTGATATGGAAGGAAATACAGAGGGAGTAAGAACCATCAGCATCCTATTAGGGTGAGCGAGACAATGTGGAGAGAGAAGGACGTAGGAGGAGATGGAGAGACAGGGAAGGGGAAGCAGTATTTGAAGACTGACAGGGGGGAGGAGGTGATGGACGGAGGAAGGAAAGTGGAAGAGATGGACATAGATAGGGGGTGGGAAAGATAGGCAGGGAGAGGAGGAGGAGGAAATGAACAGAGAAAGAGGGAGGAGGAAATAGACAGGAAAAGGGAAAATTTGGAAACTTGTGGTGAGGACTATCGGACCGAACTGCTGAGGTCATCCGTCCCTGTGCTTAAATACTGCTTAATCTAACTTAAACTAACTTACACTAAGGACAACTCACACACCCATGCCCGAGGGAGGACTCGAACCTCCGACGGGGGGAGCAGAAAAAGGGAAGAGGAGGGGATGAGCAAGGGCAGGCGGGAGGAAGAGATGGATAGAGAGAGGGTAAGGAGGAGTGGACTAACAGAAGACTGAAATAAACAAATACGCGGGCAATTGCAGGTACTCAGTTTATTATAATGCAAATTACAGTAGCGAGAAAATTTTTGAGGCTATTAAGTCAGAAAGGTGGCAACGGCCTTGCCTCAGTGGATACACCGGTTCCCGTGAGATCACCGAAGTTAAGCGCTGTCGGGCGTGGTCTGCACTTGGATGGGTGAACATCCAGGCCGCCATGTGCCGTTGCCATTTTTCGGGTGCACTCAGTCTCGTGATGCCAATTCAGGAACTACTCGACCGAATAGTAGCGGCTTCGGTCAAGAATACCATCATAACGACCGAGAGAGCAGTGTGCTGACCCCACGCCCCTCCTATACGCATCCTCCACCGAGGATGACACGGCGGTCGGATGGTCCCGGTAGGCCAATAGTGGTCTGACGACGGAGTGCTTTATTAAGTCTGAAAGGTCTGAAAGCTATGTTGGAAACAATTCTTCTCCTCCTCCTTCACCCTCCCCCTCTCTCTTTCTCTCTCTCTCTATTTTATTTTTGTTGTTGTTGTTGAGATTACCCAGTTAGTTTTTGGAGTATGGAGAATTAGTTTCAATAATTTGGGAAACTAATGACATGTAAGTAGCCCTAAAAAGTTCCAGTTCACACCCGGCGTAATGCCAACTTTTAAATCACATTGTTGGAAGAAAAAGATCTGATTACACTATATTTTTCCTTTCCCTGAGAGGTAGCGTAAGGGGAGGCTGCGCCCCCCTCTTGCCTCCCAGTATGGGCCCCTTTGACCGTAGCCCCATAGCCCCCGCCCCCCTACCCCCCACCCCCCCCCCCCCCCCCGCCGCCTAGCCTCCCACTGGATTAACTGTCAGCGAATGCGTTGTGTTGATATTGACGTCTGAGCTGGAGCCTCTGACAAAACTGTATACAGAACACGTACATGAAGTTTTTATCCATCTATCACACAACTTCCAAGGGTAATAAATCTCATCATGCTGGTCCGATTTGTGCAGAGAACACGTATTGGAACACGTTTTATGTTGTAGTATAATGACTTTCCTGGAGAGTAGAAATCTACTCTGTAGGAAACAACATGGGTTTCGAAAAAGACGATCGTGTGAAACCCAGCTCGCGTATTCGTCTGCGAGACTCAGAGGGCCATAGACACGGGTTCCCAGGTAGATGTCGTGTTTCTTGACTTTCGCATGGCGTTCGATATAGTACCCCACAGTCGATTAAAGAACAAGGTAAGAGCATATGGACAGTCAGACCAATTGTGTGATTGGATTGAAGAGTTCGTAGATAACAGAACGTAGCATGTCATTCTCAATGGAGAGAAGTCTTCCGAAGTAAGAGAGATTTCAGGTGTGCCACAGGGGAGTGTCGTAGGACCGTTGCTATTCACAATATACATAAATGACCTTGTGGATGACATCGGAAGTTCACTGAGGCTTTTTGCGGATGATGCTGTGGTATATCGAGAGGTTGTAACAATGGAAAATTGCACTGAAATGCAGGAGGATCTGCAGCGAATTGACGCATGGTGCAGGGAATGGCAATTGAATCTCAATGTAGACAAGTGTAATGTGCTGCGAATACATAGAAAGAAAGATCCCTTATCATTTAGCTACAATATAGCAGGTCAGCAGCTGGAAGCAGTTAATTCCATAAATTATCTGGGAGTACGCATTAGGAGTGATTTAAAATGGAATGATCATATAAAGTTGATCGTTGGTAAAGCAGATGCCAGACTGAGATTCATTGGAGGAATCCTAAGGAAATGCAGTCCGAAAACAAAGGAAGTAGGTTACAGTAGTCTTGCTCGCCCTCTGCTTGAATACTGCTCAGCAGTGTGGGATCCGTACCAGATGGGGTTGATAGAAGAGAGAGAGAAGATCCAACGGAGAGCATCGCGCTTCGTTACAGGATCATTTAGTAATCGCGAAAGCGTTACAGAGATGATAGATCAACTCCAGTGGAAGACTCTGCCGGAGAAACACTCAGTAGCTCGGTACGGGCTTTTGTTGAAGTTTCGAGAACATACCTTCACCGAGGAGTCAAGCAGTATATTGCTCCCTCCTACGTATATCTCGCGAAGAGACCATGAGGATAAAATCAGAGAGATTAGAGCCCACACAGAGGCATACCGACAAATCTTCTTTCCACGAACAATACGAGACTGGAATAGAAGGGAGAACCGATAGAGGTACTCAAGGTACCCTCGGCCACACACCGTCAGGTGGCTTGCGAAGTATGGATGTAGATGTAGATGTGGGTGTAGAAATGTCTTTGTCGTGTTTCACAACAGCTGCAACTCACACATGATAAGAAAGTGACTAACCAGTAGTCAGATACTTGAAAATAGCATTATTCACTAATTTTCTTTTCAATTTACTGTGCATTTCTAGTTTTGCAATGCGTTTTTCAGGCTTAAGATACTGCTAATCGCACACCGTTTTTTTGTCAGCAGCCGCAGTACGAAATAAATAGAAATGTTTGCACGATAAATTTAAAGATTCCTTAATTTCCGCTCATATCCAAAACAAAGGTGCTGCTCAGCACCTAGGTCACCCTATTGTCAAAGCGCCGGACTGAGCGACTAACAAAAGCTAAGAGTCACGCTCTGCTTCAGCTGCTGCTGTCTTCGACGCTCTTATCGTTTTTCACAGATCCAACGAAACAGTACTTTCACGCCCACCACTTCCACTTCCTTGTGGCCGTTACGTAACTTAGCCTGAACTTCTTCTCCAAGTTTTGCCCTCGGAGGTTTTCTATTCTTGATGGCGTACTGGTAGGGATTTTCACGCTGAAATTAAATATAAATACACTCCTGGAAATGGAAAAAAGAACACATTGACACCGGTGTGTCAGACCCACCATACTTGCACCGGACACTGCGAGAGGGCTGTACAAGCAATGGTCACACGCACGGCACAGCGGACACACCAGGAACCGCGGTGTTGGCCGTCGAATGGCGCTAGCTGCGCAGCATTTGTGCACCGCCGCCGTCAGGGTCAGCCAGTTTGCCGTGGCATACGGAGCTCCATCGCAGTCTTTAACACTGGTAGCATGCCGCGACAGCGTGGACGTGAACCGTATGTGCAGTTGACGGACTTTGAGCGAGGGCGTATAGTGGGCATGCGGGAGGCCGGGTGGACGTACCGCCGAATTGCTCAACACGTGGGGCGTGAGGTCTCCACAGTACATCGATGTTGTCGCCAGTGGTCGGCGGAAGGTGCACGTGCCCGTCGACCTGGGACCGGACCGCAGCGACGCACGGATGCACGCCAAGACCGTAGGATCCTACGCAATGCCGTAGGGGACCGCACCGCCACTTCCCATCAAATTAGGGACACTGTTGCTCCTGGGGTATCGGCGAGGACCATTCGCAACCGTTTCCATGAAGCTGGGCTACGGTCCCGCACACCGTTAGGCCGTCTTCCGCTCACGCCCCAACATCGTGCAGCCCGCCTCCAGTGGTGTCGCGACAGGCGTGAATGGAGGGACGAATGGAGACGTGTCGTCTTCAGCGATGAGAGTCGCTTCTGCCTTGGTGCCAATGATGGTCGTATGCGTGTTTGGCGCCGTGCAGGTGAGCGCCACAATCAGGACTGCATACGACCGAGGCACACAGGGCCAACACCCGGCATCATGGTGTGGGGAGCGATCTCCTACACCTGCCGTACACCACTGCTGATCATCGAGGGGACACTGAATAGTGCACGGTACATCCAAACCGTCATCGAACCCATCGTTCTACCATTCCTACACCGGCAAGGGAACTTTCTGTTCCAACAGGACAATGCACGTCCGCAAGCATCCCGTGCCACCCAACGTGCTCTAGAAGGTGTAAGTCAACTACCCTGGCCAGCAAGATCTCCGGATCTGTCCCCCATTGAGCATGTTTGGGACTGGATGAAGCGTCGTCTCACGCGGTCTGCACGTCCAGCACGAACGCTGGTCCAACTGAGGCGCCAGGTGGAAATGGCATGGCAAGCCGTTCCACAGGACTACATCCAGCATCTCTACGATCGTCTCCATGGGAGAATAGCAGCCTGCATTGCTGCGAAAGGTGGATATACACTGTACTAGTGCAGACATTGTGCATGCTCTGTTGCCTGTGTCTATGTGCCTGTGGTTCTGTCAGTGTGATCATGTGATGTATCTGACCCCAGGAATGTGTCAATAAAGTTTCCCCTTCCTGGGACAATGAATTCACGGTGTTCTTATTTCAATTTCCAGGAGTGTAAGTAAATGGCTATGGCCTCTCGACTGATTTAATTTGGAAAGAACTAAATAAGAAAAGGATATCCTTAAAGGCAAAAAACCTTGGCATTCTTACTTTTTACTGTGAGAGTGTTTAGAATCACTTGTGAGGTATATGTCTCTCATACGTCTTAATCAGTTAAAGTTAATCAATATTCCCTCTCACTCAGTTCATTCTACATTATCACATTCACATATGTGTTAACTGTTCCGCAATAATGCACAGCACTGTAGCAGCTGCTTGCTGCATTGCTTGCCTTACACAGGCACTCTCCAGCTTGCTTCCGAGTCGTTAACACGTATGCGAACTTGTGCGCTCGACGTGTACTTCTATGGTGACCAGATCTCACGTATTTTCAGGCTTTCCTCATACTGTGACCTTATTTTTTTCACTCTCCCGTCTCAGAAGTTTAAGAACATTTTTGCCGTATTTCATTGAAATATAATAACGTGTGGTTGTAGTGCAATGTTCTTTTTTCTTTTCTTTCGATTTTTAGCGATTCAACTTCGATTATCGAAATTTTATGAGCGATAGATCGAACTGTACATTGGCATCATTGTATTGTTCTGCAGCAGTAATGAACCTGCTACAGAGCGCATTAACGTCACTCGAAACATTAACTCTTAGTTCTCCAGGTGTCTTTTTGTCACTCTCTATCCCAGATGCGGTCTGACAGCCATAAAAATTGCATTCAGCAACTTCAATGAAACAGTTCAGTTTTGTATATGAATTGTTACATTAATAACACACTAAAAATATGTTCAAACATTTTTAAAATTTATTTTTTCGAAAAAAACCGCATTTAAATAAAAAACTGCACAAAATAAACGTAATATTGCATGATAATGTTAGTGACACGAAAACTCAAATAACGTGCGCTCCAAATTATACTTTTTGCTATATTTTTATTGGTTATTATACACTTAACAACAGAACATAAACTCCCATAAACGTCCAAAAAATGAAAACTACACCAGTACTTTTCAAGGTTTTAGTTTCCTTCTGAGAGGTTTTCTTTGCACTGGCTGACAATTTTTGTAGAGAAACCAAGCTAGATTCGCTTCTTGCAACAACGAAAAATATAATACATCTTTCTATTCTTCTTTGGGTCATAGGTGGAGCATGTTTTGCGTTTTTCCAACCTTTCCACAGCGACTTTTACTTCTTGGTTCTGCTATACCCAAAACAAGGTGAGTGGCTGCACGAAGTTCACAGTATATGTGATAGTTGTTGACTCGCTTCTTATCTCTTGTGTCACCAAAGAGTTAGCAAGCTTCTTCGAAAAATTAAAGCGGCTCACCTATCGTCTTTCTAGAAATTTTGAAGGGAAGTCGCATTCACCCCACTTGTGTTCAACATGCGGAAAAATAATACCATCAGCCATCGTTGGAAGCGGCTTAGACGACCAGCGACATTGTTTCAACAAAATGTATTTCTAGCAGAATCTTCAGCTAAAGATTCAATCTCTACACTTCTGTCTTCATCACTTTGATCCCTTGTTTCTAACAAGGAATTCACACGTGGCAAAACAAATTCGTCTTCACTTTCTGAATTACGTTCACTTTCAGTTGTGTAGTCACTATCTAACCCAACGTCACTTCATAAACTGCCCTCAAACCCTTTTAAAACAGTATCCTCAGAGTCAGCAGACGATTACCTGAGTACTGAATCCATAAGGCCAAGTCCTAGGTGCGGTCTCAGAGACCGCTAGCACGAAAGATGCGGGAATAGTATACGTCCGCATCACAGTCAAGTGCCCACCGAGAAAGGAAACTACGGAGGCTTCGGGGAAGAACAACTAGAAAAGGCTGTAGTTTCCTGCGCCACCTCTATGCATGAGCAATGGAGTAATAATAAAGGTTAGCTGTCTGTGAGACGGCACCTGAGACGTAAACGGTTAAACTAGCTTCACAAAGACATACTCTAGATGTGCATGTATGCTAGTTATGTTGGTTTTAGATTCTAGAAGTGCCGCAGAGAACAAAATTATTAAGTTTGTTAACCTAAAAACATGTAATTAAAGACAAGGAAATGGAAATGTCCCTCGACCTTTATTTTGCTTCAATGGTTTTGCAGCGGTTGTCTCGGTGGGTGTCTGTCTCTTATCTCTGTTATGGTGTACGTGTGATGCAACGGGTGGCGAATGTGATGAGGAGCAGCATAAAAAATCGCCATGGAGGAACCTCGTTGCATATGTACTTATCTTTAAAATCGGAGGAAAACTATTTTTGGACTAGCCCAATCAAAATAAATAGACAAAAAAAAACGTGTTGTTCCTGCGTAGGAAATAATTTATTACCGCACATGGAGTGAACAATGACTACCTGCAACGTCAATCTAGGGCAGGTAATTGGTAAATTAATGTATTTCCGCGTGACCGCTACGGTCGCAGGTTCGAATCCTGCCTCGGGCATGGATGTGTGTGATGTCCTTAGGTTAGTTAGGTTTAATTAGTTCTAAGTTCTAGGCGACTGATGACCTCAGAAGTTGAGTCGCATAGTGCTCAGAGCCATTTGAACTATTTTGAGGTTATGTTTTGTTGGGTCATTTCATCCAGGGTGTTTCACTATTGTATATACATGATACCAGACTATGAAACGGTATAGTTATTATACGCTTTTAAATTAATAGGTCACAAAAGTAAGGAGTGCGGAATAAAACAAAACCCCAAAAGTTCCACCTTCTTCAACAAGCAGACAAGTTCAACTACAACAACCAATAACAAATCTTTAGCTGCACAAGTAGCTATAATATTTCATACAGTGAAGCACAATTTCAGTTAAATAGTATAAATTGTGCCAATAAACTTTTAAGAGAATTATTCGGTGACTGGGTTGTAGTGGGGAAAATGTCCTGTGTACGCACAAACGCAGAAGCAACAGTGAAAAAGTTTTAAAATGTTGAATATTGTGTAAACATTCTTAAAGACCCCTGTAAGTCGCCAATTTTTTTCAGTTACCACAGATATTTCGAATTTTAAAAATCGAAAAATGTCCCCCGAATTGGTTAGGTACTTTGATACTCTCGTGGGTATTAAAAATAAACTTTTAAGCTTTATTCAACAAGCAGATGAAAGTGCAGGTGGATTTTATACTCTGCTTAAAACCAGAGTTGGAAAACATGGCCCGAGTTGGGAATATGTATCATCATTTTGCGCAGACAATACCACCGTAAATTTCTGAAAATGTCACCCCGTAATGATGCTCTTAAATGATGAAACTGATAGTATAATAAATGCCAAATGCTGTAATCACATGTGACAAATGTCTGTAAATATGCTTGCAGTTCTTTAGATTTAGATGTTTAAGTAATTGACTTAAAACTATAGGATTTCTTCTTCAGCTAACGAAGAGAAGAACTGCAATCATATTTTTTACAATAGTGGACTTAGATTGGTCAGAAATGTTGAGGCATGTGCCCATTAGGTGGCTTCCATTCACACCTACTAAGGACAAGATATAATTGGAATTCCATTAAAAGTTATACGAGAAGGAGTGAATATTTTCCTAGAATTTAACAGAAGTGTTTTAGTGACAATGAATCTGTAAAGAACTTCACGTACTTCAGCCTTCTTTCCCACATTGACAGTATTCTTTTCGACATTTCTAAGTCAATCGAAAATGCAGATCTATGTATTATAGAAACTTACATTGCCACATAGCAACTTCTTGTGAAAGTACGACAGAGAAAGAACGATAATTTTTTTGAAAGTGTAACTCACAAAGTTTTGAATTTGTTAGATACGTATGTTAAAAAATAAAAAAAATTTCACTGGCTTTTATTGCACATTACATTCATACTTATTCATACATTTGCATATTTCACAGAATTTGCAAATTGTCTTCTTCCTCTTCGCCTAACCAAAGAAATCGATGCCAGTGAGATACAATATCCCTTAAAATCTTTTGACGTAAAAGAAAATGAATTGTGTGATGAGTTCTGTAGCAGCAGGAAAACTTTAATAAAGTCGATGTTACTGGTAATGCTTGTGGGAAATGGGTATCTGTGTCTTGTGATCCTAGACGCAGAGGAATTTCTGTACATAATTTTTAAAAAATTCGGTGTTTTATTGTGAGTATTCAGAATCTAATTCCGACACAGGAAGTGTTTTCAACTGTGAACAATATGTGGACTGATGCGGGAAACAGAAGTTCTGTTGTACTCATTAAGACTGAACTGCACCTTGTAATAAATTACAGTTTAAACTGTAAAGTAGTTTTCAAACAGGTGAAAGATGATGTTAAGTTTCTTTTTGAGTGCAAATCAAATTGTAAATAATTGTAACCATGCTTGCGCATAAAGTGTTTTATGTATTTTTAGTGTGTCAGAGTAACAATTCCATTGGATTCGTTGAAGCTGTTAATTAAAATACTATGCAAAACGTCTGTAGCGTAGTGTTATATGTTACATTGTATAAGATGTTATCAGTTTTCACAATCTCCTTTATTTCCAATCAGAAAACCTAGGAACTCTACGTATATCAGTTACGTGAAAATGAAAAGTGCGCTTCGCAAAAGAAGTGTTGTAGCAGCAAAGAATCCAAGAAACAGGGACGGAGATAATTTTCCGACAGCATGTATTGTCTTTTCTAAAATACTGCTGGTGTCATTTGCTTTCAGATATGTGGGCAAGGCACGTGGCGGCTTAGCAGAGGCATAACGCTGGATACTACGTCGACGCGAGAGATGTCGCAGCTGCCACCATTGGCGACTTCTACGGCTGCGTTTACAATGAACTGGATCACGGTATCAGTGGCCACCATCTTCCACCAACCTCCTCAACCCTTCTCATGCTGCACATCACCAAAATCCTGGGATTAGACTCTGACTTGGTGCCGGTGGGCACGTCAGAAAATGGCTACGCAACGTGTTCCGCACACAGAGAGACAGAGAAGGCTTTGCGGCGTTGCCAGTGTTCCTTCTGTGTCTGCCGCACCGCTCAAGCACCAGCTCTGGCCTACCGTGATAGTTGGCAACACTGGGGTGAGCGCTACACTGAGCCACTGTTTCTGCTTCTGCCCCTCCTTACAAGAAGTCAAGATGTTCGAAATTTTATCTCTTTCGCTTCTTAACATACCGTATTACTTGTCGCATTTGCTTTACAGCAGCCGTAATGAACTTTGTCGTTGGTAAGTAACATCATCATACCTAAACTATCACGAATACCAACGGTGCATATTCTACGTGCAGCCTGAAGGGCATGTTAGAGGCAGACGCCAGAGTATGACGCTACTGACTGGAGTGTAAAGTAGTACCTGCGCCTAGTCACAGCACTTTTCCCCATCACCGCCCTCTTATGTGCACACCAAGATGCGAGGGTCACTACAAAAGAAATGCACACTATTTCTTTAAATCCATCTTTTGTTCTACATGTTTGAAAGTTTCACAGTGTGTAGATACTTCCTTTAGGAACAATATTTTCATTTCTCCACATAATTTCCATCCCTATCAACTACCTTACGCCAACTTGGAACCAGCGCCTGTATACCCGCACGGTCAAATTCTGGACAAACCTGTTGGAGTCACTGTTTGGCAGCGTGCACAAGAGAGTCATCATCTTCAAACCTTGTTCCACGAAGAGAGTCTTTCAGTTTCCCAAAGAGATGATAGTCACATGGAGCCAGGGCAGGACTGTAAGGAGGGTGTTTGAGTGCTGTCCATCCGAGTTTTGTGATCGCTTGGATGGTTTTCTGACTGACATATGGCTGCGCATTCTCGTGCAACAGCAAAACATCTTGCTTTTGCCGATGTGGTAGAACACGACTCAGTCGAGCTTGAAGTTTCTTCAGTGTCGTCACATATACATCAGAATTTATGATGGTTCCACTTGGCATGATGTCCACAAGCAAGAGTCCTTTGGAATCGAAAAACACCACAACCATAACTTTTGCAGCAGAAGGTCTGGTTTTGATTTTTTTTTTCTTGGGTGAATTTGCATGATGCCACTCCATTCATTGCCTCTTCGTCTCTGGTGAAAAATGATGGAGCCATGTTTCATCACCTGTCACAATTCTTCCAAGAATTTCTTCTCCACAGTTCTCGTAGTGTTCCAAAAGTTCGCTGCAAGCCGTTTTTCTTGTTTCTTTGTGAACCACTGTCAACATCCTGGGAACCTACCTGGCACAAACCTTTTTTAACGCCAACACTTTCAGTATTCTGCAACCACTTCCTTCCCCTATCCCAACGTAGCGTGACAATTCGTTCACTGTGATGCGTCTGTCAGCAGTCACCAATTCGTTAACTGTCTGCACATTGTCTGGAGTGTGTGCAGTACGAGGCCTGCCGCTGCGAGGACAATCCCCAATATCGCCGTGCCCGCTTTCATCACGTAACCTGTTTGCCCACCGACTAACTGTACTGCGATGGACAGTAGCATCTCCATACACCTTTTTCAACCTTTTGTGGATGTTTCCCACTGTCTCGTTTTCACACCACAGGAATTCTATGACAGCACGTTGCTTCTGACGAACGCCAAGTGTAGCAGCCATCTTGAAGACATGCTGTGACGGCGCTACTCACGGGAACACGTTGAACTAAGTTTTAAAACAAGCAGGAAGGATGTATCTACACACTGTAAAACTTTCACACATGCAGACTGAAAACTGTATTTTTACAAAAATAGTGGGCATTTCTTTTGGAGTGACCCTCGTAGCAGGTGGTCACGAGACAGTGCAGTCGCTGCTAGGAGGCGCACGCAACACTCCAAGTGAGTCCGTAACTATGATGTATGTCCAGTGTAGGGGAGAGCTGGGCGAAGTGGCCAGGCTATTCCTATTTTTTAAGCTGAGTAGCAATAGACGGAAATGTAAAAAAAATGAGTGATTATGACCTGCAACTTCTGAAGTTTAATATCGAATCGATAACTGTAGGCTCAATTTTAGGACATTAAACAATTACTTCCACAAAATGGCAAAATGGTCACTTTGTCCTGCAACAGAGTTTTAAACTCAAAAATGAGGGATGAAATTGTTTTAAGAAGATAATAAATATACTTTTTTGTAAAACCTGAGTTGAATAAAATTTTTTACACTTTCCCCAAATAAAAGTCAAACTGCGTATATCAACACATAACAGAATTCGTGGGCCCAGAAGGAGCACAACTACCAGTAGATCCACAACTTTTTTTGCTGGAATTAAAAAATTTTCTTCGCATTCTGTGCATGTCTGTCTTCATCGCTGTTGTCAAAAAGAGCTCTTCTAGGGTTGACTTTCGTGTTCTTCACAATCTTCTTTTTACTGCTCACCTTCTCTTCTGCTACTGTCCGTTTTTTCTTCTTTTTGCTTTTCCTTTCTTTGTTTATTTACCGCTTCTGATTCACTGTTATAAGGACTTGCTGTAAGTACTGTCACGGAGCCCTTCTTTCAGCCGCTGCCTTTCAGTTTTCCCGCTACACAAAGTGGCCACTTTGACCACACTGACGCCATTGCACAAAAGCTGTATACCTTCTAATGGTATGATCGAAATTTCAGAAACTAAAGTAGGATTATGCAGTCAAGATATGACACTTTCATCACAGTTCCATTAAAAAGACGTGTCACATTCCCCCTCTACAATAAATACACAACTGACCACATACCTTACACTGGGATAGCTTAAATCCACAAAAAAGTTATAATCTGAGAAGTAGCACAGCAAATGGGTTAGACTTTATGCACTGACTGTGTTCTCCAAGGAGGGTAAGTTTACAGCATTTGGAGTGCCATGCCAGCACCTTCCAGCCTCCAGGACCCCAATGGCTACTTTGCCCAGCTATTTCCTACAAGGACCAGCAGTGGCTGTGCAAGTTGACTTTGAATAACGAAGTAGCTGGTGACATTGCCTAAACTGAACGAGGAAATCTGCCATTATTTATGTGGTGTCCGTTATTTCGGGCATGTCAGAAAGAACAGACTCCATTTTGATCCTCCAGCCATTATGAATCAATACACAAAGGAATCAATGACATTTAGCTGCTACCACGTATTGCTATACATCAATGGGGAAGTTGAAAATTTATGCTCTGACTTGGTTTCAAACCCAGTTCTGCTGCTCACTAGACAGATGCTCGGACCACTAAGCCGCCTGGACACAGTGATCGTAGCTGCTGCATGTTCTAACTTACCACACCTTCCGTCAAACCCAAATTCTCAACTTATTCCCACACACTACTGACCCCTGCTCATTATCCCTGTTGCTTGCAGCGTTTCGCTGATCACCAAAAGAGTTCTCCAGTGTAGGGAGCATTGGCCAGCCTCGTCTTGATTATATTATGAATCAAGACACAATGGAATTAATGACATTTCGCTGATATTGGGCATTGATATACGTCAATGGCGAGGTTGAAAATTTGTACTAGACCGTGATTAAACTTTCCCATTGATGTATATCAGTGCCTTCTAGCAGCTAAATGTCATTAATTCCTTTGTGTCTTGATTCATAATGGCTGCAGGATCCAAATGGTGTCTCTTCTTTGGGACATGTCCATAAGTACAGACACCACATGTATAATTAAGGCAGATCTACATCTACGTGGTTACTCTGTTATTCACAATTAAGTGCCTGACAGAGGGTTCAATGAACCAGCTTCACGCTGTCTCTCTACCGTTCCATTCTCGAACGGCACGCGGGAAAAACGAGCACTTAAACTTTTCTGTGCGAGCCCTCATTTCTCTTATTTTATCAAAAAATGGTTCAAATGGCTCTAAGCATTATGGGACTTAACATCTGAGGTCATCAGTCCCCTAGACTTGGAACTACTTAAACCTAACTAATCGAAGGACATCAGATACTTCCATGCCCGAGGCAGGATTCGAAACTGCGACCGTAGCAGCAGCGTGGTTCCGGACTGAAGCGCTTAGACCCGCTCGGTCACAGCAGCCGGCTCTTATTTTATCGTGATGATCATTTCTCCCTATGTAGGTGGGTGACAGCAGAATGTTTTCGCAATCGGAGGGGAAAAGCTGTTGATTGAAATTTATGAGAAGATACCGTCGCAACGAAAAACGCCTTTGTTTTAATCATTGCCACTCCAATTCACGTATCATGTCCGTGACACTATCTCCCCTATTTCGCGATAATACAAAACGAGCCGCCCTTATTTGAACTTTTTCAATATCATCCGTCAGTCCCTCCTGATACGGATCCCATACTACACAGCAGTACTCCAGAATAGGGCGGAAAAGTTTAGTGTAAGCAGTCTCTTTAGTAGATCTGTTGCACCTTCTAAGTGTTCTGCCAATGTATCGCAGTCTTTGGTTTGCTCTACCCACAACATTACCTATGTTATCGTTCCAATTTAGATTATTTGTAATTGTAATCCCTAAGTATTTAGTTGAATTTACAGCCTTCAGATTTGTGTGACTTATCGCGTAATCGATATTTAGCGAATTTTTTTTAGGACTCATGTGAATAACTACACACTATTTTTTATTTAGAGTCAATTGCCACTTCTCGCACCACACAGATATCTTGTCTAAATCATTTTGCAATTCGTTTTGGTCATCTGATGACTTTACAAGACGGTAAATGACAGCAGCATCTGCAAATAGTCTAAGAGGGCTACTCAGATTGTTTCCTATGTTGTTAATATAGATCAGGAACGATAGAGGAGCGCCGGATATTACTTCTGTTTTACTCCATGACTTTCTGTCCATTACTACGAACTGTGACCTTTCTGACAGGAAATCACGAATCCAGTCGCACAACTGAGGCGATATTCCATAGGCACACAGTTTGGTTAGGAGACGCTTGTGAGGAACGGTGTCGAAAGCCTTCTGAAAATCTAAAGATGTGGAGTCAACTTGACATCCCCTGTCGATAGCACTCATTACTTCGTGGGTATAAAGAGCTAATTGTGTTCCGCAAGGACGATATTTTATGAATCCGTGTTGACTATGTGTCAGTAAATCGTTTTCTTCGAGGTACCTCATAATGTTCGAATACCGTATATGTTCCAAAACCCTGCTGCAAATCGACGTTAGTGATATGGGTCTGTAATTCAGCGGATTACTCCTATTTCCCTTTTTGGATATTGGTGTGACTTGAGCAACTTTCCAGTCCTTAGGTACGTATCTTTCTGTGAGCGTGTGGTTGTATATAATTGCTAAATATGGAGCTATTCCATCTGCATACTTTGAAAGGAACCTGACTCCTATACCATCTGGACCGGAAGCCTTGCCTTTATTGAGTTATTTAAGCTACTTTGCTACACCGAGGATATCTACTTCTATGTTTCTCATCTTGGCCGTTGTTTTTGATTGGAGTCCGGGAATATTTACTTCGTATTCTTTGATGAAAGAGTTTCGGGAAACCGTGTTTAATAACTCTGCTTTGGTGGCACTGTCATCAGTGAATTCACCGTTGTTATCGCGCAGTGGAGGTATTGATTGCGTCTTGTCACTGGTGTGCTTTATATATGACCAGAATCTCTTTGGGTTTTCTGCCAGATTCCGAGACAGAGTTTCGTTGTGCAAATTATTGAAAGCATCTCGCACTGAAGCAAGCTCTATATTTCGAACTTCAGCAAAACTTTGTCAATCTTGGGGATTTTGCGTTTTTTAAAAATCTGGCATGCTTTTTTCGTTGCTTCTGCAACAGCGATCTGAACCGTTTTGTGTACCATGAGGGATCAGTACCATCACTCATTAATTTATGTGGTATATATCTCTCAATTGCCGTCGATACTATCTCTTTGAAATCGTCCCACATCTTTTCTACGCTTACGTGATCAGGTAAGGCTAGCCAATGAGCCCTTCAGTGCAGATGCACACGACGTTCGAACTCTTATGGAAATCAGCAAAATGCCACAAGTAGTGAGAATAATGGGCAGGGCGTTATGTCAGTAGTGTGTCCGTAAGTTAAGAATTTGGATTTGATGGGCGGTGTGGTAGGGATAGTGCATGCAGTTACAGTGACCACTATCTCCTCGCGGCTTAGTAGTCAGAGCACCTGCATAGTGCGCAGGAGATGCGGATTCGAATCCCAATCCGGCACAAATTTTCAACTTCCTTATTGATCTACATCACTGCACAATAATAGCCAAATTGTAAGTAGGCTGTTTATGTTTTCTCTATGTAAGTAGGCTGTTTATGTTTTCTTATTGGCAACGTTACGTAGCGCTCAATATGAAAATCACTGGCTGTGCTGTGTGCAGTCTGTGGCTGCTTTGCATTGTTGTAATACTCGCCATTGTAGTGTTAGGCAGCTGGATGTGAACAGCGCGTAGCGTTGCGCAGTTGGAGGTGAGCCGCCAGCAGTGGTGGATGTGGGGAGAGAGATGGCGGAGATTTGTAATTTGTCATGAACTGCTATATTTATATATGATGATATCGAGGTAAATACATTGTTTGTTCTCTATTAATATCTTTCATTTGCTAACTATCCCTATCAGTAGTTAGTGCTTTCCATAGTTTGAATCTTTTATTTAGCTGGCAGTAGTGGCGCTCGCTGTATTGCAGTAGCTTGAGCAGCGAAGATTTTTGTGAGGTAAGTGATTTGTGAAAGGTATTGTTTAATGTTAGTCAGGGCCATTCTTTTGTAGGGAAGTTTGAAAGTCAGATTGCGTTGCGCTAACAAAATATTGTGTGTCAGGTTAAGCACAGGCATATATAAATTGTTCAAAGGGGACGTTTCATATGTCGACCCTTAGCCGAGGATACCTCACTGGAATCTTCTGATTTTTCTTGTAGTTTGTGTAATTAGTGTAGATTTTGTTTATTGCTAGCGCGTAATTGTAGAGAGAATCTCCTTTGTAGTTGTAGCCTTTCATTGTTGTACAGTAAAACAGTTGTGGCATGCATGTAGATTTGCACCAAGTATTTCGCAGCTGCGCTGGCAATTAAGTAGACATTATTTCCATTGCTATGTTATTTTATTTTGCTCTTCAAATTGTGCTTTTCTGTGTTATCGTGTGAAATATTGTGACAATTATGGCGTGTGAAAAACGTAATACTAGGCTCCAAAGTAAACTGAGAAATGACAGTGAAGACGAAGGCAGTGTGTTAGCGCCGCAGAGTAATGAATTAACTAATGTTCAAAGTAGTAATTTGGTAATTGCGCATAGGGAAATGGAGCGGGCGGCAAACAGTGATGTAGACAGTGAAACAGGTAGTGAACAGGGAAGCGTTATCGATCGATTGGTCGGCAACAGCTCGCCTCAGGAATCGGGAATGACAGAACACATTATCGCAAATACTGTAGATTCAGGTTTTGGATCCTCACCGTGTTCTCAAATAAGTCAAGACACATTTTCTGCTTGTCAAAATGTGAATGTTTCCGGTGTAAATTCACTGCCGAAAAGCGTAGAGAAACAGATTCCAGACACTAATACATTATTATTGCAATTAATGCAACAAATGGAACAAAATCAGAGACAAATGGGACAAAATCTTAAAAAGTTAGACACAGTGGAACAAAATCTTAAAAAGTTAGACACAATGGAACAACACCAGAGACAAACACAGCAACAGTTAGACGCAATGGAACAAAATCTTCACACCACGCTTGAACAAACACGTGAAGATTTAACTACTGAGTTACGTAACATTGAATCGAAATGTCAAAAAGTCTGTAATGACGTAAAAACACAAATTTGTGAGCATTTCCAACCTATTTTTTCGCGTCATGAAAATGCACTACAGAATCACGAAGCAGCCATAAAAGAACTGCAAACTATTGTTTATGAAAATCATGAGACCTTGCAAGCAAAATTTGACTCAGTTGCATCTACCGATTCGGTTACGCAACTTGCAAGAACTCAGGAAAACTTAAAGGACACAGTAGATACCCTGAAAATTGGTTCAGAAAGACACATGGAGGAAATAAGTACACTATCGGAGAAAGTAGCCGAACTTTCGGATCAGGTCACTAACTTATCTACAAAGGTAGATGATGATCTGAATGACACAAGACCCTTCACTGACACAGAAGAGTATGAACAAATAAGAAAATTCAAACAAAATCAGAATCAAATTAATACACAACACCAGAGAGAAATCCGGGAAGTACAAGATCAGTTGACACAGGTAATACAAGAATTACGTATTTCAGAGGACACTGGCGCTCCAACACGGGAAGAGGGACTTAGAAACACGGAAAAGCCGCAAAATAATAACACAGGGCATTTCGGAAGTTATGAACGAAATTGGCAATGTGCACCGAATTTTGAGATGGAACGGCCGACACGACCTAACAATGACCGATATGCGACTCGCCGACATGATGATTTTGACTATAAGCTGTTCAATACTACACGTAAATTCAAAACATTTAAGAATTCTGGCAACGACATTCATCCACAAGCATGGCTCCATCAATTCTCTCATTGTTTTCCTCCCAACTGGTCATTAGAGCACAGATTAGAATTTATGTGTGGCTACTTAGAGAATGAACCAGCTGTAAGAATGCGATCGGTCATTCACGATTGCCACAGTGAAGGAGAGTTTTACCACGCCTTCCTCTCAGCATATTGGTCTCAAGCTACACAAGACCGTGTAAAACATAGCATCATGATGATGAAACACTTTGAACAATCTGAATTTTCCAGTCTTGTCAAATATTTTGAAGACATGTTGCATAAGAATCAGTATCTTTCAAACCCATACAGCCACTCAGAACTCATCCGCATTTGCTTACTCAAATTGCCTGAACATTTACGACATATTATTTTAGCAGGACGTTGTAAAGAAGACATTGAGGCTTTTCAGGGACTGTTACAAGAACTGGAAATTGACACAGACAGTCGCGGGATGCGAAAACAGGAAAACAATCACTACAGGTCACTTCCGTCACAATTCCGTGACGACAGAAACAATAACTGGACACGACAGGTCTATTCTTACAACGCAAATCGTGACCAAAATAGACACCACCCGTACGACAACCACTGGCAGAGTAATAATAGTTACAGAGAAAGATCGCATTTCCGTAGTAATGACTATCACAGAGACAATCAGAGAAACAGAGAATATGGGAACCAGAACAATTATTATCAAGGGAGGCAGAATAACTTCAGACGCAACAGTTCGGCGCAGAGTTACGATTCAGGGAGAAATTCTCCACCACATGACCGACAAACAAGAAACTACGTAAAGTACCGACAAAACGACAGACGTGAATTTCATCAGAACTGGCGGGATTCTAACAGAGCTGGGCCCTCTCGGCAAGGTGAATTTGTAGAAGTTAGGTTTCCTAATCCCAATAACGACGCGCGCCAACAAAGGAACAGACAATGACTCGCACCGCAGGCATCCGCGTGCGCCGGCTGGCTCGGCGAAAAATAACATAGACGCTAACTTTGAGAAAAATTCCAGTATTCTTTACCGACGTATACCGCGTGACAATTGCATTCAAGTTCAAACTCTGAGTACTATGAAAACAGACGTCACAGTGTTATTGTGTGTGTACATTCTTGCTTGTTAGTTGCACGATTATGGAACGACTATAAGGCTTACATACTTAGAACATTTACCAGTACTGCTAATGAGATTTTAATGCAATATTTTGGTTTATTTGAAAATACATTCTGAATTTAAAGTGCTTTCTGAGAGATACCAGATGACACAGATGTTAGTTTATGTGACAGATACACGATTTTTATCACGACGCTACTAATGAGTGACAATTTACAATGTTGCCTTTGCGGTGTATCTGTTTTATATCTGCACAGTTTTCTGAATTCTTCTGGAAAGAAAAACATGTTTTAGTAGTAACTTTTGTAGTATAGCTACAATGAGACTGCCTTTTCCGTAGCACAACAATACGTTACAGTACAGTACTTTCTTCATCACGGCAATAAGCGTAATAACTAAGACATTTATACGCAAAGCATTTCACTTTTGTGTATTATGAGGTAAGTACATTGACTTCTGCAGAACTTAGCTTTCGGAGGACGATAACTACGACACTTCCACACAGATTATGTTGCAACAAGACGCACATTTAGCGCTACAGGACACGCATTTCAGTGATTAATGTTGTACTTAAAACATATATTTTTAAAGATTTTTGAATTACAAAGAACGTTTTCCGTGATACATTTCATTCCATTGCTGTAATCTGTAACACCTGAGGGTATAATTACATTAATCCTCAGGGGGGTACACGTTTACTTTGTGTACCATGTGTGTGGCAACCACAAGGAACCCTAGCTAATATGGTATTTGCTTATACAACTTTACACATCGGTACCATATTTCTCTAACACACAAATTACACAGCTATCTGATCATGTAACTGAGAGATAAACTTTTTTATTACATCAGTGACATATGTTTACGCAATTACAGAGTTGGATTACTTCACACTTACGAAATTGTATTTTGTCTGTACTGTGTGAACTCTTCATATTTTTTTTTGGAACCATTGTGATACTATGAGAGCTTTGAATGATGTATTTGGTATGAGATCATGATTTTTAAAGTACGTTTGAGGCAGCTGACATTTTTGACATGAGCAGAGAATTATTTTAGGCTTAGAAATTATTGGAGGAAGTTACGACGATTTTGAGATTTGACTGACATGTTATGATGTTATTATTACGACGACGATGTGTATTATGTTGTTGAGGAATGTTTATTATGCTACGTATTTCTCACGATGAAATATTGAAGAAGTGTCGACGAATATGTATATGTATAATGAGGTAAGGAATAATGAGTAGTGTTTAGGGACTCTGATTTATGAAAAGGATGTTGGAAACCAAGAAACGTACTTTAAGAGTTATGAAATTCGTGACTGTATCACAATGCTGACGAATATTTTATTTGGACACTTATATTTATAGGATTTTGTTTCTACAGATTTGCAACGCTAATTCTTGACCTGTGAAATATTTTTATATGAGACTGCCACGGTAGCAGAAACTGCTGTCGTAAATATTTCCGTACGAAAGTTAAGTGACCACCTGCACGTAATGCGTCGCGGGCACCCAGCTGTGTCAGACGCCTGGAGAAAAAGCCATTATTGCGAGCCCTTTTCAGCGGCACAAGTAGAACAAAAAAAAAAGGGGAGGCCATTATCCTCGGAAATATTCTTACATCTGCAAACCTGATAATGACAAGTGTCTTTCTACGAGAATTGAGAGCTACTGACTTACGAAATGCCACATAGCTATTGAATGATATTTTTATGCTTTGGTTTGCGTAATTGCTTATTTCATTTGATATCTGGTTTCCAGCTGTGTTGCAGCATTGCTTTTATAAAATGAAATGCATTTGCTAATGTGAACACTTTCTGTCAACAGATCAATTAAATAATTATTTTATGATCCACATTCTTTAAAAAAGGAGCACTTGGAAAGGAAAGAACAATAAGAAGGAACTAGTAACAGTAACACATAATTTTCTTTTCAAGTACATGGTAATATTTCTTTTTACAATCAGTTGTTGTGGTGCACCACTTTAATTACATAGACATTAAGATGTGAATATACATTTCCCTTATCTGCATTGTTATCTTTAGTGTACTATTTTTTCTGCTTGAGCTATGTCATGTTTAGATATAAGCTGCTGTTTGCCAGGCATAGTGCTACTGAACTTTAATTTGTGTTACTCTGCTAAGCCAGATTTATTTTTTGTTTGCTGCATTGTCTCATATTATTTGTAATGTTGAATTGCTTGGTAATTTAGATTTACTGTAGCTTGCTTTGCGATTTTCCATTTTTTTTATTGCTGTTTATATTAATTGTTTTATGTGCTGCTGCATTGCCTCGTTCCTTAGTTTAGTATCTGAGCTCAGTAGATTTAAGTTAGCTTAAGAGGGGGTAGACTATATAAGAACCTAACTATGGAGAATAGGGAAAGAATGCTTTGAAAGTTATATGAAAACGATTTGGGCCTAAATGAGTATTGCACAATGAGCCATATTTCTTTTGAAAGAAATATGGTTACAATACAGAAAACAGGTTTAGGTAGGATTTTCTTGGAAATAAATGTTGAGGTGAGAAATGTGTGAACATATAAATACAGAAAGCATGCTTAGATAGAATTTGTTTGGTGGAAACAAAGGATGAAATAAGAGGAAAGATATATGAAGTTTTGGGTTGGACTGCAGTACCAAATGTGACACTGAAAACGAACCCTGTCCTTTCCTATTGGTGTTATCCCACTATGTGTTTGTGTACCTTTGTGTATTTGTTTTCTTCCTGTCTCTGTGTAGTTTCATAGAATTTTTTCTTCTTTTAATATTAAGCTACATTCACTATGATGAGGAATACTGTTATCCTCAAATATAATTTGCATTAATAATATGTTATTTACCTTGTAAATATGCTTAGACATTATTTATTCTGGTTTGTTGCTCACATGTGAAGGTGATGTTTCAAAAGTTCTTGTGATCTTTATGTATTTACTTATGTCATAATTCCTGTAACACTGATGTATATGTTTATTTCTATTCTTTTGTAAAGCCTGTGTTACTACAAATGTTATCTGTATTGTTATGTTCTTTAATGATGTATTTTGTACCTTTGTAATTGTATTATTATGTTATAAAATTGTAATTGACACCAGTTCATCATATTATTAACTTGTAGGTTCCATTTCACTGCACACGTTTCTGTTGGTCATAGTATATGGACAATATGTGAGAAGTAGGGACTGTTAGTGTTTGCACGTGTGTTAATAACTCAGCAATGCTGCACGTGTGTTAATAACTCAGCAAGGGACTGGATAACAGCATTGCTGGTTCTAAGGACAATTTCAAAACCTTTGTGAGTGCACAAGTGGTGGGTTATGGACTTGCTATATTATCCGCAAGACGCTTCAATGATGATTGTGCACCTGCACAGTCACAACAGATGGCTGCTGGCTATCTCTACAAGGACTACAGTGGGTCTACATCAACCATCAATACCATCATCTCTACAAGGACTGCAGTGGGTCTGCACCTCTGGTGGCCCACCAATACCACAATCTCTACCAGGACTCCAGTGGGTCTGCTCTGTGATGACCTACCTACCAATATTCTTCAAAACTTCGAATGACTCTGCTGTGGGTTTGCTCCATTGTGGCCCATTACCTGTCAGCATGTCAAGAGTCAGCACTGTCTTTCCGTTGGAAGGACAACACTGCTTCTTCAAGACTCCATGGAAATCCACTACTTCCATGTGCATTTTCTTTTACTGCTCAGACTTTGAGAAAAACACTGAAATTTTACAGTGATGAACAATCTGGACTGTCTTTATGGACTATGAAAAAAACTTTAGCTTTTGACCAGCATTGTATAAATAAGTGTGTGCATTTGATATCTTTGTTATTGTAATTATGAAAAATTTTTTCAAATCATTATTGGCCACTGCCCAAAAATATTTTGTAAAATTTTTTGTGGGGAGCATGGGGGCTATGTAAGTAGGCTGTTTATGTTTTCTCTATGTAAGTAGGCTGTTTATGTTTTCTTATTGGCAACGTTACGTAGCGCTCAATATGAAAATCACTGGCTGTGCTGTGTGCAGTCTGTGGCTGCTTTGCATTGTTGTAATACTCGCCATTGTAGTGTTAGGCAGCTGGATGTGAACAGCGCGTAGCGTTGCGCAGTTGGAGGTGAGCCGCCAGCAGTGGTGGATGTGGGGAGAGAGATGGCGGAGTTTTGTAATTTGTCATGAACTGCTATATTTATATATGATGATATCGAGGTAAATACATTGTTTGTTCTCTATTAATATCTTTCATTTGCTAACTATCCCTATCAGTAGTTAGTGCTTTCCATAGTTTGAATCTTTTATTTAGCTGGCAGTAGTGGCGCTCGCTGTATTGCAGTAACTTGAGCAGCGAAGATTTTTGTGAGGTAAGTGATTTGTGAAAGGTATAGTTTAATGTTAGTCAGGGCCATTCTTTTGTAGGGAATTTTGAAAGTCAGATTGCGTTGCGCTAACAAAATATTGTGTGTCAGGTTAAGTACAGTCTTGTATAATTGTTCAAAGGGGACGTTTCAAAATGTCATTAATTCCTTTGTGTCTTAAATTTGCTACTGACTGTTGACTTGGATACATACTGCATAACTATATTGGAGAACTTTGCTGTTGCATACGATGAATTGACTTTAGAACATTGGAAGTTCTGTTAAAGTATTTTGTTCTTTTTGGAGGTCTAATGGACTTTAACCCAGCATGGACAGGTTGCCAACTATTTCAGTTGTTACGCGTCTCTGTGTTCAATAAGTCACTCTGTTCGTCAATTTCAGTGCCAAATACTTCACACTGAATAAGTTTTGACTAATCACTGCTTATGGCCACGTGCATCTTCACTGCAATTTGTAGAATGCGTAGAAGAGTGTGGGGATCACCAGACACCAATGCGCGTCTCAAGCATCCAGTCCAATGGGTTTGTATTTGGGGATGGTAAATCTAAGAATGTCAGATGTCACTGATCGCTATCGAGGGGAATTTGAGGACTGCACAATATCTGTGCATGATAGTCCAACATACTGACAGGCCCTACAGCCAACATTTCGGCAGTGGGTTCGTTTTCGAAGAGAATAATTAATGAACACTGTGAGCAACATTATGAAGACTTTTCTCCAGGGATCAGGACCCAACCGACTGGAACGGACTGCAGCATCTGCTGACATGAAGCCGATCGAACGTGCATGGCAAGAGCTGAAACGTGTGTGTGTCATTACTGAAACGATTCTTCATAAACTGGATTGTCTCCGAGATCCGCCAACGAAGGCTGAGTCCAACTTGAACAGCAATGTGTCTATCACGTTGCGGCCAGAATGCCAATGAGGACTCAAGCGTGTCACAGTGCATGGGGGTGAAGCAACATAGCGTCCAACGTTTCCCAGCAGCAGATTTTACAGATGCGTAAAGAAGTGCATCGATCGGGAGGCTGTATTTTGCTTATTGTTTTGTTTTCATATATTTTCATAATGCGATGACTTTTTTTTTTAAAGTTTCGTAAGGCTTATTCATTCATTCCTTGTTCTTCTTGAATCTGGCCCACATATGTTCACAGGTGTGCAGGTGATGCAAATCTTCTTTCAGTAGCTTATTTCTGTTTCAATGTGTGGAAGAAGGGTATTTTACTCGAAGAAGTTTCTTATCATTGCACTGTAAACTTCTGTTGTTTCTGAGAATATTAGCCATATTGATTTATCGGTTGTTCATCAGTGATGGGCGTCGCTACTTAAAGGAAGTAGGCGGTATCTGAAATATTTTTACTGTCTGTGAAATTCTAAATGTCGACTACCGCAGGGATGGACGACATCATGGGACGCTTTAATCGATTTAGAAAAAAAAAAATAAAGGACAAATGGTTCAAATGGCTCTGAGCACCACGGACTTAACTGCTGAGGTCATCATCCCCTAGAACTTAGAACTACTTAAACCTGACTAAAGTAAGGACATCACACACATCCATGCCCGAGGCAGGATTCGAACCTGCGACCGTAGCAGTCGCGCGCTTCCAGAGCTAGGACAAATCAATATGTGAGGTTTGAACACCAGTATTGCTGAATGCGTGCCAAGCCCGCTAACCACCGTGTCACCGCGCCCGCTCTATGTTTATTAAGGCAGAGAGAAGTACATCACCCTAGGCAAGCGCTTCTGTGTTCGTAACGTCCCGTTCGGCCTTTATCACCAGCGGCGAAGCATCGTATCACACCAGCGTCCCGCTATCACAGGCTTATTACCAGAAAACTATTACCGTGTATTCATTCCTAAAGTAAGCAGCATATTACCTGTCTTTACATTTGTCGATATTGTACCTAGCCTCACTATACTACACAAAAATATGTTTTCTTCTAACTCTCCCTACCCTGAATACAAAGAAGGACGCCATATCATCTGCATGAGGAGTTATCACAATGGGAGTCCCACAGGGTTCGATCATTGGCCAACTACTGTTCATGACTTACGTTAATGCTCTGCCATTTTGTTTTATACCTCGGGCATGGATGTGTGTGATGTCCTTAGGTTAGGTAGGTTTAAGTAGTTCTAAGTCTAGGGGACTGATGACCTCAGATGTTAAGTCCCATAGAGCTCAGAGCAGTTTTTCATTTCAATCACGAGGAAGAATTAGTCCCGTTTGTAGATGGTACAAGCATTGTTCTGAAGCCGAACATGGAAGCATCAGCAGAGAACACAGTAAACGATGTTTCCCTGAAACTTACTGACTGATTGTGCTAAAATGTCTTGCATTATATATATAAAGGAAAGGAAAAAAGAAAGCACCGATCACCCGGGTTTGTACAGTCAAAAGTATCCTGCTCCTTATTAATCTAGTATACTCAGAAGAAATAATGAAAACCGTATAAACTTCTAAGTTATTAGGTGTGTATATTTATGAAAACTTGAAGAGGAAAATTGATGTACTAGACCGGCTAAACCGTTTAGATTCAGCCACTTTTATCCTGAGAATAATTGTGAACTTTGGGTATATAAAAGTCAACAAAATTAACATATCCCTCATATTTTCGGGCAATGATATCTTATGTGATAATATTCTGGGGTAATTCCCCACTTACGCAAAGTGTAGTCAATGCAGAAACAAAAGTAATTGGAATTATGTGTGGAGTTTATATACGAACATCTTGCAGGAATCTCTTTAAGCGGCTGAGAATATTAACCACACCTTCACAGTACATTTATTCAGTTGTGAAATTTGCTGTCAACGATCTATCTCAGTTTGAGAGTGCCAGAAATATTCACTAAAGCAACACTAGAAGAAAAAATGATTTGCATTTCGCCTACCCTTTAATGAGTTTAACTGGGTACAGAAAGGTGTGAAATTTGCGGTTACGAACTCTTTGACAGTCTGTAAGTAGGCTGTTAAGGTTTTTATGTTGGTAACGCCACGTATCTATCTGTATTAAAATCGCTGACTGCGCTGTGTGCTGTCTGTGGCTGGTTGGACTCGTTGTTGGAAGTTTCTCGCCAGTGTAGTGTTGGGCAGTTCGATGTAAACAGCTCGTAGGGTTGGGCAATTGGAGGTGAGTCGCCAGCAGTGGCGGATGTGGGGAGAGAGATGACAGAGTTCTGATATGTTAATATGAGCGGACGATCTGGACGTGTGTCCGTCGGAAAAAGAAATTTGTTGAACTGGATGTCACGAATATATATAGGTATTATGACTTTTGAACACTATTAAGCTAAATACATTACTTGTTCTACATCAAAATCATTCATTTGGTAACTATATGGCTATCAGTAGTTAGCGCCTTCAGTAGTTAGAATCTTTTATTTAGCTGGCAGTATTGGCGCTCGCTGTATAGCAGTAGTTCGAGTACCGAAGATTTTTGTGAGGTAAGTGATTCACGAAGGTTATAGGTTATTGTTAGTCAGGACTATTCCTTTGTAGGGATTATTGAAAGTCACATTGCGTTGCTCTAAAATATTGTGTGCCAGTTTAGTAATGATCAGAATAAGTAAAGAGAAAACAGTCGCAGTACGTTCAGTTTCATTCTGAAGTTTGAAAATCAATTAACGTAGAAGTTTTACAAGCACAGTCATTGTTTACATTCAAAAGGGGAAGTTTCAAATCTACTCATCGAAATAAAACGTGTGTTGCGTAGGAGAAGTGTTTTCAAATGTAGACTGAACTAGTTTCTTTTTAAAAACTTCTTCTGCGTTATACAGAAATTCTTGATTATAAAGAGTCATTTTTACAGAAAAAGCCCGTAAACAGTAAGAATGTATTCATACAAATATTTTTTTTTTTCAAATCTGTAAGGGGCGATGAAAACATTTCTGTTCGAAGGCCGTACAGTTCAGAATCAGTAGAATCAGAAATCGTCGTGATCATTGAGGGAATCATCCTACCGACTCATCTGGTTGAAGATACCCGTTTGGAAAAATACAGTGTCCTGTTGAATGGACAAGTTCGTAACTATCGACTGCACATCCTCCTCTGACAAGAATCGTTGACCCTTCAAGGCGCTTTTAAGTAACCGAACGCCTGAGATTCGCATGGTGAGAGGCGAGGACTATAGAGCGGGTGCTCGAATGTCTGCCACTTGTGTTGATGTAGCCTCTGCGTTACATTTGCGATATGGGGCGCGCTTTATCATGCAGCAGCAGCACACATTAGCGCACTATTACACAACGGTGATTTTCGTCAGACGTGCTGCCCCATACACATTCTGTATTCTCTGATGGATGTCTATCGATGTTTCTCCTTCGGCAGCCAAGAAAAGAATAACAGCACGTTGGTCCTGTTTAGGCCGGCCTCTGTGGCCGAGCGGTTTTAGACGCTTCAGTCTGGAACCGCGAGACCGCTACGGTCGCAGGTTCGAATCTTGCCTTGGGCATGGATGTGTGTGATGTCCTTAGGTTAGTTAGGTTTAAGTAGTTCTAAATTCTAGGGGACTGATGACCTCAGATGTTAAGTCCCACAGTACTCAGAGCCATTTGAACCATTTTTTTGGTCCTGTTTAGGCTCATTTGGTTATAACGTCGCCCTAGTTTACGTTTAGGCATTTTCTGCACGCACGTCACAAAGACATGCATGTCACACCACTCCTTCGCCTACATTCCGGTGCTCTATGCCCGCATCGGAGTAGCGCTACGGTGCATACACGCACTGTGTGTCTATGTACTGGGTGGTTATAAATAACTTCCCCAATTTAATACATTATAACACGGAAACTAATTACCGTACGAGTACCAAACTTGGCAGCATTAATGCCCAGAGTACGGGGTGCATGATTTCCATGCGTCACAGGCCACCGTCCAGTTCGAACCATGCTCACGAGGTGCTATGATCAGTCATCGTGATTCATAGCCTCACACACCTGACCAGTCGCAATGCACTCGTTGACGTGTCAACGTGAGCTTGGACAAAATTAGCGGGCCATTATTGGTGAAGCTCTAGTATCAAAACAACGGTAATGTTGCAACTGCACTTCGAGAATATCGCCGGCTGGAAGGATAACGGAAGGATCATCTTTCTCCACCTGCTCTGGAGAGAATGATGAAGAAGCTCGAATCAACTGGAGAACTCGGCGTCGCTCTGGGAAGAGGCCGACGACCGGTTGCATAACGGGTGGTTGATGAAATTGTCGTTGCTATGCAGACAACGCTGCGCACAATTCTCGTTCGTCGGACAGTGCGCGTGCTGTGTCACAACAGTTGAATATCCCATGGTCAACTGTACGAAAGATGCTTTGACCGTTGTCAAATGGTATCCGTACAAGATCCATATCGTACAGCAGCTTCCACCATAGGACTCACAAGGATGTGTTGGCTTCGCTCTCCACTTTCTCGCAAGAATTGAAGTTGACGAGGGTTGGTCCTGGACCATCCTATGGACAGACGAAGCTCATTTTTCTCTGATGGTTGAGGTCAACACACAGAATTGCCGAGTGTGGGGATCTTTACCTCCAGTCGCTGTGCATGTAGTTCCTCTGTATGATGAACGTGTCACCGTATGGTGTGGCTCCACGACTACGTTCATGATTGACCCATTGTTTGTTCAACAGATTGGCGCTCGAGGACCAAAGACGTGCAGTATAACTGGCCAGTGTTACTGCGATATGCTTCCCCAGCATGTCATATCCACCCTACAGGAGAGAGACACATTGAAATCAACAGTTTTCATGCAAGATAGGACTGCACAGCACATCGTCCGTGAAGTTTATCTGCTTCTCCTAAGCACATTTGGAAACGAGCAAATGATGAGCCGATCGTTTCCAAATGCTTGGCCGGCACGATAACTTGATCTCACTCCTGTGATTTCAGGTTGTGGGGCTCCCTGAAGGACAGGGCTTACCAGGGGAACATCCACACATGTGGTGATCTGAAGCGCAGCATATCAAGAGAGGTAGCCAACATACCTACGGACATGATTCGTTCTGCAGTGCGGAACACAATCCTGGGCTTTCAGAACTCTTCTGGGCACTGATGGGCGCCATATTGAGCCCATTTTGTAGCAGTAATGGTACCGGTATGTGATGGTATGATGTAGTGTAGTACCACATTAAAAGCGTTTCGTTTGCATTGATTGTGTATTATTTACCTTCCCCATCTCCTTGACGTTAATGCTACCAAGTTTGGTCCTCGTATGGTAATTAGTTTCCGTTTCATTACGTGTTAAAGAGGGAAACAAATCGGTATATACATAAGAAAACGCACACACGCATACACACACACACACACACACACACACACACACACACAAGTGTATTTACGTGCGCTTGTGTGTGTTTTCTATAATTATTCTGTTGACAGGTTCCTCATCAAAACGTTTATCGTGCTTATGATCAATGTAACAAGTAGCTAACCACCTAACCAACTCCCCTTCGTCGTGTTGATGGAGCATGTTTTCCTATCCAGCGCCCACTATGTTTTCGACTTGTGTAAATTGTATAACATTTCATTGTTGTTTACTTCAAACTGTATCTGTTTGCCTCTTGAAAGTACTGCGAAAAATACCATGCTTGAGGTTTAACGTCCCGTCGACAACCATGTCATTAGGGACGTAACACAAACTACAGTTAGGAACGATGTGGGCAGGAAATCGATCTTCTTCTTTTCAAAGGAAGCATTCCGGCATTTGCTTGTAGTAATTAAGGGAAATTACGGAAATCTAAACGTGGATTTGTGGGCTGGGGTTTGAACCGCCGTCAATCCGAGTCCAGTGACTTATCAGTGCGCCACCTTGCTCAATGATTGAAACGATATCGCTTTCTCATTTTAACTGATTCTTCTTATGCCGTTTGATAGAAAAACTTCATATTAATAAGTGGAAAGCATAACAATATAGAGTTTCTTCATTATACTGTATTGAAGAACATCCCCACTTTTTTGTCTTAAATTCATGAGCATCGATTTGTATTTCTGGTGGCAAATAATAACTGAATTCTGCAATAATTAAACGTTTCTCTGTTTTCACGTTACATAGATCATGTACATGATTTTAAAATTGTGATGTGGAGTATCATAAGTTTAGAACAGCACTTTTTGTCTCAGAGAAGGTAAGACTAGTAGGTTTCAATTTATTGTTTCCGCAGTGTATAACGTATTGTTGCTATTGACGTTTCGTCAATGGATTTAACATTGATTTCACATTATTTTTAAAATGTTTATTTGTCTATCCGCACGTTTAAACATTAGGAAGATGTTGGATGATCTTAATGGCAGTATAATTCGGCGCTCTTTTTTTCCAGGTAAGTCGTAATTAGCGGAGGAAATTTTCTTTCTTAGAGTTATACTTAGGATCGCTACTGTTGCTTGTATTCGAGCTAAACTGAACTACCGTTAATGACAGGTTGCATAGTAGATTGCAGCCTGTTCAGTGAATCTGACAGTGTTGGCGGTCGGTTTGGCGCATGTCTACAGGGTGTTACAAAAAGGTACAGCCAAACTTTCAGGAAACATTCCTCACACACAAAGAAAGAAAATATGTTATGTGGACATGTATCCGGAAACCCTTACTTTCCATGTTATAGCTCATTTTATCACTTCTCTTCAAGTCACATTAATCATGGAATTGAAACATACAGCAACAGACCGTACCAGCGTGACTTCAAACACTTTGTTACAGAAAATCTTCAAAATGTCCTCCGTTAGCGAGGATACATGCATCCATCCTCCGTCGCATGGAATGCCTGATGCGCTGATGCAACCCTGGAGAGTGGCGTATTGTATCACAGCCGTCCACAATACGAGAACGAAGAGTCTCTACATTTGGTACCGGGGTTGCGTAGACAAGAGCTTTCAAATGCCCCCATAAATGAAAGTCAAGAGGGTTGAGGTCAGGAGAGCGTGGAGGCCGTAGAATTGGTCCGCCTCTACCAATCCATCGGTCACCGAATCTGTTGTTGAGAAGCGTACGAACACTTCGACTGAAATGATGCTAGTACTGTAGAGCAATGAGTCGCATGTCAACACAAGCACCGAAGTGAACATTACCTTCCTTCAATTGGGCCAACTGGCGGTGAATCGAGGAAGTACAGTACATACTGACGAAACTAAAATGAGCTCTAACATAGAGATTAAGCGTTTCCGGACACATGTCCACATAACATCTTTTCTTTATTTGTGTGTGAGGAATGTTTCCTGAAAGTTTGGCCGTACCTTTTTGTAAGACCTTGTATATGGATAGTGTAGGAATGTATTCAGAACGCAAGCATCTTAGCGTATGACAAGCTATTTGTGGCCACTGCAAATGAGTACCGAATAATATTCCTTGAGTTCCACTGAAAATTTATTTTATTTCTGGAACCATGTTAAATAGTACTTCAGATACAGAAAATGTAAATAAATTGTTTATTAAAATGCAAATTAAAAATTAATATTGCAAGTTCGTGTCCGTTTTTAATTACAGATGTTCCATACCTCTCGTATTTCATTTTTGTTTACTTTAATCTGAATGATATATTATTTTTCTTTTTTTCCATAATTTTCAAAACCATTTTTCTTTCCAATTTCTCGTCATTATAGGTCCATCGACATTTACAGCTATATTCTGAGTTTATATAATATGCAGAAGATTTTGTACCCAGGGCAGCCACAACCTGGATATATCATTTTGAAGATAAAGCAGCTTCTGCTGTAAGTACTTTATTTATAAGCACGGCGGGCTTCTCAGCATTTTATCTGCATCATGAGGTGCAATAAAAATCAAGTCATCTTCAGATAAGAAAAGAGAATGGGATAACGCAGCATTCATAGTCAGCAGCGGCGTTCAGTGGCCGCACGGTTTCAGGCGCCATGTGACGGATTGCACGGCCCCTCCCGCCGGAGGTTCGAGACGTGTGTGTGTGTGTGTGTGTTGTTCTTAGCACAAATTAGTTTAAGTTAGTTTAAGTAGTGTGTAAGTGACCTCAGCAGTTTGGTGTCTTAGGAATTCACACACACACACTCAGCAAGTTTTTCCTTATTTAACGGACGAACCGGTTTCAGGCTCTGTCTCAGACTGATACTGATCTTCGGCCTGACATGGCTGCTTGTCCTGTTCCAGAGGTTGCCCCTCAGTCTGCAAGATCCGGGCAGTTGCAGAGGGTGGGCTTACTGGTAGTTGGGAGCTCCAACGTCAGGCGCGTAATGGGGCCCCTTAGGGAAATGGCAGCAAGAGAGGGGAAGAAAACCAATGTGCACTCCGTGTGCATACCGGGGGGAGTCATTCCAGATGTGGAAAGGGTCCTTCCGGATGCCATGAAGGGTACAGGGTGCACCCATCTGCAGGTGGTCGCTCATGTCGGCACCAATGATGTGTGTCGCTATGGATCGGAGGAAATCCTCTCTGGCTTCCGGCGGCTATCTGATTTGGTGAAGACTGCCAGTCTCGCTAGCGGGATGAAAGCAGAGCTCACCATCTGCAGCATCGTCGACAGGACTGACTGCGGACCTTTGGTACAGAGCCGAGTGGAGGGTCTGAATCAGAGGCTGAGACGGTTCTGCGACCGTGTGGGCTGCAGATTCCTCGACTTGCGCCATAGGGTGGTGGGGTTTCGGGTTCCGCTGGATAGGTCAGGAGTCCACTACACGCAACAAGCGGCCACACGGGTAGCAGGGGTTGTGTGGCGTGGGCTGGGCGGTTTTTTAGGTTAGATGGCCTTGGGCAAGTACAGAAAGGGCAACAGCCTCAACGGGTGCGGGGCAAAGTCAGGACATGCGGGGACCAAGCAGCAATCGGTATTGTAATTGTCAACTGTCGAAGCTGCGTTGGTAAAGTACCGGAACTTCAAGCGCTGATAGAAAGCACCGAAGCTGAAATCATTATAGGTACAGAAAGCTGGCTTAAGCCGGAGATAAATTCTGCCGAAATTTTTACAAAGGTACAGACGGTGTTTAGAAAGGATAGATTGCATGCAACCGGTGGTGGAGTGTTCGTCGCTGTTAGTAGTAGTTTATCCTGTAGTGAAGTAGAAGTGGATATTTCCTGTGAATTATTATGGGGGGAGGTTACACTAAACAACCGAACTAGGTTAATAATTGGCTCCTTTTACCGACCTCCCGACTCAGCAGCATTAGTGGCAGAACAACTGAGAGAAAATTTGGAATACATTTCACATAAATTTTCTCAGCATGTTATAGTCTTAGGTGGAGATTTCAATTTACCAGATATAGACTGGGACACTCAGATGTTTAGGACGGGTGGTAGGGACAGAGCATCGAGTGACATTATACTGAGTGCACTATCCGAAAATTACCTCGAGCAATTAAACAGAGAACCGACTCGTGGAGATAACATCTTGGACCTACTGGTAACAAACAGACCCGAACTTTTCGACTCTGTATGTACAGAACAGGGAATCAGTGATCATAAGGCCGTTGCAGCATTCCTGAATATGGAAGTTAATAGGAATATAAAAAAAGGGAGGAAGGTTTATCTGTTTAGCAAGAGTAATAGAAGGCAGATTTCAGACTACCTAACAGATCAAAACGAAAATTTCTGTTCCGACACTGACAATGTTGAGTGTTTATGGAAAAAGTTCAAGGCAATCGTAAAATGCGTTTTAGACAGGTACGTGCCGAGTAAAACTGTGAGGGACGGGAAAAACCCACCGTGGTACAACAACAAAGTTAGGAAACTACTGCGAAAGCAAAGAGAGCTCCACTCCAAGTTTAAACGCAGCCGAAACCTCTCAGACAAACAGAAGCTAAACGATGTCAAAGTTAGCGTAAGGAGGGCTATGCGTGAAGCGTTCATCGAATTCGAAAGTAAAATTCTATGTACCGACTTGACAGAAAATCCTAGGAAGTTCTGGTCTTACGTTAAATCAGTAAGTGGCTCGAAACAGCATATCCAGACACTACGGGATGATGATGGCATTGAAATAGAGGATGACACGCGTAAAGCTGAAATGCTAAACACCTTTTTCCAAAGCTGTTTCACAGAGGAAGACCGCACTGCAGTTCCTTCTCTAAATCCTCGCACAAACGAAAAAATGGCTGACATCGAAATAAGTGTCCAAGGAATAGAAAAGCAACTGGAATCACTCAATAGAGGAAAGTCCACTGGACCTGACGGGATACCAATTCGATTCTACACAGAGTACGCGAAAGGACTTGCCCCCCTTCTAACAGCCGTGTACCGCAAGTCTCTAGAGGAACGGAGGGTTCCAAATGATTGGAAAAGAGCACAGATAGTCCCAGTCTTCAAGAAGGGTCGTCGAGCAGATGCGCAAAACTATAGATCTATATCCCTTACGTCGATCTCTTGTAGAATTTTAGAACATGTTTTTTGCTCGCGTATCATGTCATTTCTGGAAACCCAGAATCTACTATGTAGGAATCAACATGGATTCCGGAAACAGCGATCGTGTGAGACCCAACTCGCCTTATTTGTTCATGAGACCCAGAAAATATTAGATACAGGCTCCCAGGTATATGCTATTTTTCTTGACTTCCGGAAGGCGTTCGATACAGTTCCGCACTGTCGCCTGATAAACAAAGTAAGAGCCTACGGAATATCAGACCAGCTGTGTGGCTGGATTGAAGAGTTTTTAGCAAACAGAACGCAGCATGTTGTTATCAATGGAGAGACGTCTACAGACGTTAAAGTAACCTCTGGCGTGCCACAGGGGAGTGTTATGGGACCATTGCTTTTCACAATATATATAAATGACTTAGTAGATAGTGTCGGAAGTTCCATGCGGCTTTTCGCGGATGATGCTGTAGTATACAGAGAAGTTGCAGCATTAGAAAATTGTAGCGAAATGCAGGAAGATCTGCAGCGGATAGGCACTTGGTGCAGGGAGTGGCAACTGACCCTTAACATAGACAAATGTAATGTATTGCGAATACATAGAAAGAAGGATCCTTTATTGTATGATTATATGACAGCGGAACAAACACTGGTAGCAGTTACGTCTGTAAAATATCTGGGAGTATGCGTGCGGAACGATTTGAAGTGGAATGATCATATAAAATTAATTGTTGGTAAGGCGGGTACCAGGTTGAGATTCATTGGGAGAGTGCTTAGAAAATGTAGTCCATCAACAAAGGAGGTGGCTTACAAAACACTCGTTCGACCTATACTTGAGTATTGCTCATCAGTGTGGGATCCGTACCAGGTCGGGTTGACGGAGGAGATAGAGAAGATCCAAAGAAGAGCGGCGCGTTCCGTCACCGGGTTATTTGGTAACCGTGATAGCGTTACGGAGATGTTTAATAAACTCAAGTGGCAGACTCTGCAAGAGAGGCGCTCTGCATCGCGGTGTAGCTTGCTCGCCAGAGGGTGCGTTTCTGGATGAGGTATCGAATATATTGTTTCCCCTACTTATACCTCCCGAGGAGATCACGAATGTAAAATTAGAGGGATTAGAGCGCGCACGGAGGCTTTCAGACAGTCGTTCTTCCCGCGAACCATACGCGACTGGAACAGGAAAGGGAGGTAATGACAGTGGCACGTAAAGTGCCCTCCGCCACACACCGTTGGGTGGCTTGCGGAGTATCAATGTAGATGTGGATGTAGAAATGATGTGAAACAGCATAGAAGCAGTATACAGGGCGTTACAAAAAGGTATGGCCAAACTTTCAGGAAACATTCCTCACACACAAAGAAAGAAAATATGTTATGTGGACATGTGTCCGGAAACGCTTACTTTCCATGTTAGAGCTCATTTTATTACTTCTCTTCAAATCACATTAATCATGGAATGGAAACACACAGCAACAGAACGTACCAGCGTGACTTCAAACACTTTGTTACAGGAAATGTTCAAAATGTCCTCCGTTAGCGAGGACACATGCATCCACCCTCCGTCGCATGGAATCCCTGATGCTCTGATGCAGCGCTGGAGAATGGCGTATTGTATCACAGCCGTCCACAATACGAGCACGAAGAGTCTCTACATTTGGTACCGGGGCTGCGTAGAGAAGAGCTTTCAAATGCCCCCATAAATGAAAGTCAAGAGGGTTGAAGTCAGGAGAGCGTGGAGGCCATGGAATTGGTCTGCCTCTACCAATCCATCGGTCACCGAATCTGTTGTTGAGAAGCGTACGAACACTTCGACTGAAATGTGCAGGAGCTCCATCGTGCATGAGCCACATGTTGTGTCGTACTTCTAAAGGCACTTGTTCTAGCAGCACAGGTAGAGTATCCCGTATGAAATCATGATAACGTGCTCCATTGAGCGTAGGTGGAAGAACATGGGGCCCAATCAAGACATCACCAACAATGCCTGCCCAAACGTTCACAGAAAATCTGTGTTGATGAGGTGATTGCACAATTTTTTGCGGATTCTCGTCATCCCACACATGTTGATTGTGAAAATTTACAATTTGATCTCGTTGGAATGAAGCCTCATCCGTAAAGAGAACATTTGCACTGAAATGAGGATTGACACATTGTTGGATGAACCATTCGCAGAAGTGTACCCGTGGAGGCCAATCAGCTGCTGATAGTGCCTGCACACGCTGTACATGGTACGGAAACAACTGGTTCTCCCGTAGCACTCTCCATACAGTGACGTGGTCAACGTTACCTTGTACAGCAGCAACTTCTCTGACGCTGACATTAGGGTTATCGTCAACTGCACGAAGAATTGCCTCGTCCATTGCAGGTGTCCTCGTCGTTCTAGGTCTTCCCCAGTCGCGAGTCATAGGCTGGAATGTTCCGTGCTCCCTAAGACGCCGATCAACAGCTTCGAACGTCTATGTCGGGATACCTTCGTTCTGGAAATCTGTCTCGATAGAAACGCACCGCGCCACGGCTATTGACCCGTGCTAATTCATACATCAAATGGGCATCTGCCAACTCCGCATTTGTAAACATTGCACTGACTGCAAAACCACGTTCGTGATGAACACTAACCTGTTGATGCTACGTACTGATGTGCTTGATGCTAGTACTGTAGAGCAATGAGTCGCATGTCAACACAAGCACCGAAGTGAACATTACCTTCCTTCAATTGGGCCAACTGGCGGTGAATCGAGGAAGTACAGTACATACTGACGAAACTAAAATGAGCTCTAACATGGAAATTAAGCGTTTCCGGACACATGTCCACATAACATCTGTCCTTTATTTGTGTGTGAGGAATGTTTTCTGAAAGTTTGGCCGTACCTTTTTGTAACACCCTGTATACGGCTGGGTTTTGATCTCTTCTTCGGTAGATGGAGACTCGTTATCCCACAATGTACCGGTAATCCTGACCTCTCAAGTGCGTATGGCGGTGGTTTATACTCCACTGAAGCGCCAAAGAAACTGGTATGGGCATGCATATCCATAGATATATATACAGCCAGAATACAACATCGCAGTACCCACATCCTGCGACACTCACTTTTAGTGAACACTAACCCTTATGCAGAGACCGACCTTTTGTGTTGGCCATCATGCCGGTGTGGGCGTGGAGGGGCTCCACCTATTTTTTTTTTTTTTTAACCGCTGCGGTCGGCACTGCCTGTCTGGCACAGTTGTTAAAACAGTTACTGCTGCTACAATGGCAAGTTATCAACATTTAAGTGGGTCTGAACGTGGTGTTACAGTCGGCACACGAGCGATGGAACACAGCATCTCTGCGATAGGATGAAGTGGGGATTTTCCCGTACGGCCATTTCACGAGTGTACGGTGAATATCAGGAATCCGGTAAAACATCAAACCTCCGACATCCTTACGCCAGGAAAAGATCCCGTAAGACCGTGACCAGCGACGACTGAAAAGAATCGTTCAACGTGAGTGAAGTGCAATCCTTAAGCATATTGCTTCAGATTGCAAAGCTGTCAGCGTACGAACCATTCAACGAAACTTCATCGAGGAGGGCTTTCGGAGCCGAAGGCCCACTCGTGTACCTTTGATGACTATACGTGACAAAGCTTTACGCCTCGCCTGGGCCCGTAAACACCGACATTGTACTGTTGATGACTGGAGACTTGTTGCCTGGTCCGACGAGTCTCTTTTAAAATGGTATCGAGGGGATGGACGTGTACATGTATGGAGACAACCTCGTGAGTCCCAGCCAAAGACTGCACACAGCAGAGTCAGTGATTTTCATACAGAGCGCCACGTGGCGTTACCAATATTAAAACCCAAACAGCCTACTTACAAATGGGCCCTGCATGTGAGCAGGGGACTGTTCCAGCTCGTGAAATCTCTGTAATGATATGTGGCGTTGAAAGGGTACAGTACCGCCCGACATTGAAAATAGGTACGAAGTACTTCATTATTTTTGTCAGAACAACACATTTTTTTGTAAAATAACTCAATTTCAATTAATACAGCGAAGCCGGATACCAGTGTGGGAAAGAATGACAATTTATTTATTTAATTGATCACATGTGCACTCCCACAAAGTAAATCCCTACATCCAGTTTGGTGAGATCTGTGAAATGAATGAATGTATGGTCGCCTGCTAACCGCAGACAGTGAATGTGAATATATGATCATCTTTGAGTCGATCCTTTGGCCACCTTTGGTGGGACCAAAGAGATGATATTTACCAGAGCTTTGAGCGCCTGAAATGTGGCTGACCAATACGATAGCAAGGTGCTTCCCCCACCTCGACAGAGATGGGAGAGAACCTCAGGAACGGCCACGTTTCAGGACTCTGCCGCTGGATCTTGTGCTGTTAAGACCTGTTTTAGTTGTGCTCCGTAATGACGAAAGAGTGGAGACATGGTATGCATGTGGAATATTTAAGAGTAGTTTGAAATATTAATTTCTCTATTTCAGGAACTTTTGTGGGGAGAATTAAATGTCAGGCAGGTAATATTAGTGAGATTGTAGGAATCTTCAGAAGTGACCAACGGTCACAATGAAACCACGAGTAGCAATAAGTTGAAATACTACTGTGTGCTTAAGTTAAGCTGAATTACTAGCGTGTGTACAATAAGTTGAAATATTTAAGAAATAGCGTGTGTACCATAAGTTGAAATATTTAAGAAATGGCGTGTGCAGGACTTGAAATTAGAGACGAGTACTTCCACGTGGTGAGTACTATGTGAGTCTCAATCTGTGTATGAGGCAAAGGATAAAGAGAAGTACTCGTCCATGGTATCAGTTGAGGACTCGCGTGTGAGATGTTCTTAATATTACTTTGCGTGATATGATTCCGTGTGACGCTTGATTTAAACTCTGAGAGAGAATCAAGGTGAGTCGGCCGTCTATCCAGCAACGCCACTTGGCTTGCATTGCACAGGAAGACGTGCATATATCTCCAGAGTTCATAGTAGGAAAGTTGAATTACGAAGTGGGGCAGTGTCGTGTGAAACTGGGATAAATATTAATTGAAGTGGGAAAGCGGAAAGTGATAATGTTGTGACCATTTTCTGTGTAGTATTTCATGTTGTAGTGTGGTGTATGTCATGTAATTTGGGTATGTGTGGTTTGCATGGGAGAGTAGCGAGGTAGTTTCAAAAGATTAGTGGGTTATGCTTGTTCCTTCAGTACCGCTCGGTCTGGAGGAAAGTTTAGTGAAGATGATTGTGAGAGACGAAGTGTGAGGTATAATAAAAGATCCACCATCCTATCCAGAAAGTGCACTGTAGCGTTAAAAAAAATAATTACGAGACCATAATATAGAGATTCACCATTGTAAATCCAGGCCCACTGGGCGGAACTTCTCATGTGTTATTGTTGTAGGTTGTAGAATTTGTGTGTTTAGGTTAGAGAATTTATCGGAATAAATAAAATAGTGAAAAGAAAAAGATTGGTGGACTTTTACTTCGAATTGTATGTTGTCATAATGTCCCGAATTTATAATGTGTGCGGTGACCACGTGTTGACAAATGCCGTTAAATAAAAGACAAAAAGAAAATGTGGTATTGCCAGTGCGTAGTGTACAGTCAGACTTCTGTAAATTACTGATAGTCAGATGCGTGTTTCCGTTGTGTATTAATCATATAGGAGGATAACTTGTAACTTAAGTGTGAGTACTAGAGTTCATGTTACTCGATAAATAAGAATGAATCCACTCGCTTGACAGAGCCTGACTGCTTGATGCCACAGTATGAGCAAGGCATGTGGGTGCCTCTCAGCGTATGCAGTTGGAGTGATATGGGTCCCCTGATACGACTAGATACCACTCTGACAAGTGACACGTACGTAATCATCCTGTCTTATCACCTGCATCCGTTCATTTCCATTGTGCACTCGGACGGTCTTGGGCAATTCCAGCAGGACAATGCGACACCAAACACGTCCAGAAGTGCTACAAAGTGGCTCCAGGAACACTCTTCTGAGTTTAAACACTTCCGCTGGTCACCAAACTCCCCACACATGAACATTATTGAGCATATCTGGGATGAATTGCAACGTACTGTTCATAAGAGATCTCCACCCTCTCGTACACTTTGAAACTTCTTTATTTAAGTGTGTGTGCGTCTGTACTTAAATTGCTGAATGACTGAGAAGATGAAACTTCTGCGTTCTTTGATTTTGAAACAGCTGAGTAAAACTGAACTTACTGAGCCTACTTTCTCTTTACTTTTTCTTATCGTGTCAACACTGACCCACAATATTCTAGCGCAACGCAATCTGACTGCTCAAAAAAGTTACAACCAGACTTCAAATAATTAATTCAAAAGAATGGCTCTGACTAAAAAGAAATCTTAACAATAACCTATACATTTCGTTAAGCACTTACCTCACAAAAATCTTCATTATGCAAACTACTGCAATACAGCGAGTGTCAATACTGCCAGCTAAATAAAAGATTCTAACTACTAAAGCCACTAACTACTAATAGGCATGTGGTTAGCAAAGGAAAGAACATGTTGAAAACCAAATAATGTATTTTTTACCTCAATAATGTGACATCCAGTTCAAACACGAATATAAATCTTCATTGACATCCAGTACAAAGATATATAACCATGAATAATTTTCAATCTCCAAGTCGGATACTTCCAGATCGTTAGCCTACGCTAACACTTCAGACCTCTGTCCTCCATCAATGCCAACTTCTCACATCTAACATCCTTCACTGCTGGCTGTTCACCCCCAACTGTCCAACAGTATTTCCATCACTGCTGGCGACTGACTTCCAACTGCCCAACGCTGCTGGCGATTAATTTCCAACAACGAGTCCAACCAGCAACAGAGTCTCTTACAAGGAAAGCGCAGTCAGAGATCCAATGCAAAACGCTACACAGCGCTGCCAACACAGAAGCAGTCCAATTACAACTTACGGATTCATGGACAGCCCTGCAGGATTCATGGTGCCCGTTCCGTCCAGCATTACGTCAGACATTACTCGAGTGCATGCCACGTAGTTTTGCGGCACTTCCGCGTGCTCGAGGGGGCCCTACACGATATTAGGCAGGTTTATCAGTTTCTTTGGCTCTTCAGTGCATTTTATAATTGATGTCTGCTATATAGCGCTAAACTGCTGACGATGAACGATGGGTCATCCCATTCTCTCTTCTGATCAGAACGTGACTTGATTTTATTGCACCTGGTAATGCAGATAAAATGCTGCGAATCCGGTCGAGTGTATAAACAAGGCACTTACAGCTGAAGCTGTTCAAAAAGTTTTTATGTTACTTTTAGTGTCGCAATTACGCGCGAAGTGGAAGTAGGAATCACAGCCAGCTCAAAGTTACATTACAGTCAATGCAGCAGCGGTTACACACAGTATGTATGTTTCAAGCAGTTGAGCTTAGTTACAAAACTAAAGCAAACATATCAGGAGAGGTGGCAGTATGACCAGTGCACTTCTCTCCAAAACGCGATGGATTCGAATCAATGTCTGGTAAATCATATATAGGTTTCCTTTGGTTTCACAAAATTAATGAGTGCTGGAATTGTTTCTTTGTAAAGCCAACGGCTGGTTAACTTTTTCTGCTTCGTCCTACACGTACTTTAACTCTGCCTCTAATGATATCTCCGTCTTTACGTGAGCATTAAACCTTAAAACTCTTTTTTAAGCAAATTAAAGGAACACTGTGAGATCTCGTAATTAAAGGAAAAGCCAGATGTAAACAAGAGCTGCTGAAGCTCGTATAATACTTTATTCAAACTGGATGTCAGTCTGGATTTATTCTTTCTTTTCCTTCCGTTGCCTAAAGTTTATCCCATCTAACAGCGTTTTTTTCAGAGTTTAGTAAATGTTATCTAGTTTTTAACTTCCTGGCTGGATTATCTTCCTGACGCCACAGTCGTCAAGGTAACCTGTGGATAGGGAAGACGTGTGTGCTATCTGTCTGTATGTCGTGCAAACTACCCTGTGCGTTATCTTATTTTAACTGTTAGTATACTGTATTCTCCGAAAATGCTTTTTTATTTCAGTCTCTGATCACGATATGAATTCTTCAGACGATGACCGGTTTCAGTCTGTATTTACCATCCTCAGATCTAAAATATATAAATATATACATCTAGTGAGCTGTGTGTCTTTTAACATAAAACAGCAATATGTATCACAATATATTGTCATAAAAACAGGGAAATGTACAGATAGAAGAAGGTATAACGTACCTTTTTTACACCATGTCCTAACGTGATACGGCCATAATGGCATCGTCAAAACATAACTCAGCATAGCATCGTCACATGGATCTAAAATATGGTGCAGAATAGGCCACATCGTCCACATAGTGATTATTGCCAACTAGCTACTGCAGTACAGTAAGAACCAGAAACCTGTTTGCCTACATCCTCCCTAGATGTCGCTACTGTGGGCTAGCTTATATGTAGTCAACATTTACGCAAAATCATAATTTGATAAAAGCACATTAAATAAAATGCGTGTAGCAGACTTATTAAAATTGATGACTATCATAGAAACCAAATGTGATACATTAAAAGATGAATGCAATTACCCATGTAAAATTGTTAAAAGGAAATATATGAAGAGTATAGGTCCGACCCTTTTTTATGGTAAATTTACGGTCAACAATTAATATAGCGTAATGCATTGTATTGTTCGAGGCTGAAGTTGTGGACCAGCCCAGAATTTGCCTAAACGAACGTGGGAAACCGCCTAAAAAACACACTCAGTCTGGCCGGTGTACCAGCCACCGTCGTCAATCCACTGTGAGAATTCGATTCGGCTCGGTCATACCATCCTGCTTCACGAAATACTGCGCTGCGTGTTACGCTATATGAGCAGGTCTCAAGCTGATTAATTCCAGTGTATAAATATATGGACTAGCACAATAGTCGAATACTTTTTCCTCGTTTATCAGGAACAACGAATTTTAACATACTGGCTAGAATAAATTTCAATGATTATTGATTTCTCCTTAAATATATTCTGCTATATCTCCATCACTGACACGCTAATGTCACCATTATTAATACGGAGGGGGGAGGGGGCGGGAGGGGGGCGTGTCGTTCAATAATTGGTGCAACACTATTTCTTTTCCTCGTCCACTATACTTTCATGAAGTTCCGGTAGATGGCGGCACTGTACATAACCTTCAAAATTGTGTGCGTAACAGAAAAGCGTTCCAAGCACAGAGCTGTCACCGAATTTTTACTGGCGGAAAACTGGGGCATCGGAGATATTGATAGGCGCTTACAGTGTGTCTACAGAGACATGAAAGGGAACGAAAGTTAGTTGAGCCGTTGGGTGCGGTGTCTATCATCATCGTGACAAGGTCATCCCAACCTTTCCGATCTCCCGCGTGGCTGCCGCGTACTTTTTAAGGATGGATTCCTGTTCCTTGATTATGAAGGAGGCCTCATGATTACAGACTTGTATTTATTTCTGATTTACCCTCAGAACTCATTCAGGTTCCTATAATGGCGCTAAGTACTATGTACACTACTAGCCTTTGAAATTGCTACACCACGAGGATGACGTGCTACAGACGCGAAATTTAACCGACAGGAAGAAGATGCTGTGGTATGCAAATGATTAACTTTTCAGAGCATTCAAACAAGGTTGGCGCCGTTGACGACACCTGACATGAGGAAAGTTTCCTGCCGATTTCTGATACACAAACAGCAGTTGATCGACGTTGCCTGGTGAAACGTTGTTGTGATGTCTCGTGTAAGGAAGAGAAATGCGTACCATCACGTTTCCGACTTTCATAAAGGTCGGATTGCAGCCTATCGCGATTGCGGTTTATCGTATCGCGTTGGTCGAGATCTAATGACTGTTAGCAGAATATGGAATCAATGGGTTCAGGAGGGTAATACGGAACGCCGTGCTGTATCCCAGCGGCCTCGTATCACTAGCAGTCGAGATGACAGGCATCTTATCCGCATGGCTGTAACGGATCGTGCAGCCACGTCTCGATCCCTGAGTCTACAGATGGGGACGTTTGCAAGACAACAACCATCTGCACGAACAGTTCGACGACGTTTGCAGCAGCATGGACTATCAACTCGGAGACCATGGCTGCGGTTACCCTCGACGCTGCATCACAGACAGGAGCGCCTGCGATGGTTTACTCAACGGCGAACCTGGGTGCACGAATGGCAAAACGTCATTTTTTGAGATGAATCCAGGTTCTGTTTACAGCATCATGATCGTCGCTCCGTGTTTGGCGACATCGCGGTGAACGCACATTGGAAGCGTGTATTCGTCATCGCCATACTGGCGTATCACCCGGCATGATGGTATGGGGTGCCATTGGTTACACGTCTCGGTCACCTCGTGTCCGCATTGACGGCACTTTGAACAATGGACGATATATTTCTGATGTGTTACGACCCGTGGTTCTACCCTTCATTCGATCCCTGCGGAACCCTACATTTCAGCAGGATAATGCACGACCGCATGTTGCAAGTCCTGTAGGGGCCTTTCTGGATACAGAAAATGTTCGGCTGCAGCCCTGGCCAGCACTTTCTCCAGATCTCTCACCAACTGAAAACGTCTGGTCAATGGTGGCCGAGCAACTGGCTCGTCACAATACGCCAGTCACTACTCTTGATGAACTGTGGTATCGTGTTGAAGCTGCATGGGCACCTATACCTGTACACGCCATCCAAGCTCTGTTTGACTCAATGCCCAAGTGTATCAAGGCCGTTATTACGGCCAGAGGTGGGTGTTCTGGGTACTGATTTCTCAGGATCTATGCACCCAAATTGCATGAAAATGGAATAAAATGTCAGTTCTAGTATAACATATTTGTCCAATGAATACCCGTTTATCATCTGCATTTCTTCTTGGTGTAGCAATTTTAATGGCCAGTAGTGTAGTTTGATTTTATTCGTAATTCCAGTACACCGTATTACTCCCCACTCCTTTGGCTACAAAACTCTGTTTCTCAATTCTTCTGTAATGTTACGATGTGCGGACACTCCATTCGAGGGGATTAACAGATCAGAGTCAAACACCTCGCTGCTCAACTGGACGTCTCTATTGGTAGCCCTGACACATTTGTCCACCAGTTGGTGTACTCAAAAGTTTGTGTACACTGGGTTCCTCGCAGCCTAACAGAATACCGAAAAAACAACGTAGATCCATCTGCGCGAAACTTCTTACAGTTTACGAGGCTGATTGTGCCAATTTTTTAGTCGAGTTTCGTCACAGGCTATGGAACATGAATTCATCAGTTCGAATCGAAAACAAAATGGCGATCCATGGATGGCGCCGCACTACCTCTTCTTCAAAGATAAACTTCAAAGCCTCACCCTCACCCAGTAAAGTCTTGGTGACTGTCTCCTGGGACTCAGAAGGGGTTATTCTGTACAACGATCAACTCTGAAGTGATGTGTGCTACCCTCAAGAAAGTGGAGAAACGACTTCAGCGTGTTCGTCTCCGCAAAAATGCGAACGATCTTCTCCTTCTCTATGATAACCCAAACCCCCACACACGTCTGCGCACCCGACAGAAGCTCACAAAACTTCCTTGGACTGTTCTTCCTCATCCACCCTGCAGCCCGCATCTCGCATCTTCCGACTTTCATCTGTTTGGCGCAATGAAAGGTGCACTCCGCGGGAAGCGGCAGTTTGTTGACGCAGAAAGTCCGACGTCGACCAGTAAGGTGGTAGTATGTGGTCATACAGGCTCTCCCACCAATGGGGAGTAAGGCCGTCACATTGAACGAATATTATATTAAGAAACAGGGTTTTGTAGTCAAAAGAGTGGGAAGTAATATGGTGTGTCGCAATTCAGAATAAGAGCAAACTGCTTTCAGAAAAAAAGTATTGCATTACTTATGAAACGCCCCTCATACAGGCAGTTCAGGCTGGCTTACTCCACAGTGTCTCGAACGAACTGGAACATTTAATTACGTGGTAGTTAGGGATCATATACGAACGTGAATAAGTTTAGAGAGTAAATCAGAAGTAAATACAAGTCTGTAATCACAAGCCCTCATTCATCATGAAGGAACACGAACCCATGCTTAAAAAGTATGTCTACTGAACATTTTTAGTGATCACAACATCGTACCCAAAAAGAATAGCTGTATTTGGAATAAAGTACGAGTAGTATACGCCAGTAGGTCACTGGAAACAGAGTACAGGCTCAGATTTAACAAGAATGGGAAAGGATAGCGGAATCCGCTTTTTCACAAGGAGGCAGCCCGGAATTTCTTCGTAGTGATCTACGAGAAGAATGCAAACTTATAACTATTGGCAATTAAAATACCTACACCACGAAGTTGACGTGCTACAGACGCGAAATTTAACCGACAGGAAGAATATGCTGTGAAATGCAAATGATTAGCTTTTCAGAGCATTCACACAAGGTTGGCGCCGGTGGCGACACCTACAACGTGCTGACATGAGGAAAGTTTCCAACCGATTTCTCATACACAAACAGCAGCTGACCGGCGTTGCCCGGTGAAACGTTGTTGTGATGCCTCGTGTAAGGAGGAGAAATGCGTACCGTCACGTTTACGACTTTGATAAAGGTCGGATTGTAGCCTACCGCGATTGCGGTTTATCGTATCGCGACACTGCTGCTCGCATTGGTCGAGATCCAATGACTGTTAGCAGAATATGGAATCGGTGGGTTCAGGAGGGTAAAACGCAACGCTGTGCTGGATCCCAACGGCCTCATATCACTAGCAATCGAGATGACAGGCATCTTATCCGCATCTACATCTACATTTATATTCCGCAAGCCACCCAACGGTGTATGGCGGAGGGCACTTTACGTGTCACTGTCATTACCTCCCTTTTCTGTTCCAGTCGCGTATGGTTCGCGGGAAGAACGACTGTCTGAAAGCCTCCGTGCGCGCTCGAATCTCTCTAATTTTACATTCGTGGTCTCCTCGGGAGGTATAAGTAGGGGGAAGCAATATATTCGATACCTCATCCAGAAACACACCCTCTCGAAATCTGGACAGCAAGCTACGCCGCGATGCAGAGCGCCTCTCTTGCAGAGTCTGCGACTTGAGTTTGCTAAACATCTCCGTAACGCTATCACGGTTACCAAATAACCCTGTGACGAAACGCACCGCTCTTCTTTGGATCTTCTCTATCTCCTCCGTCAACCCGATCTGGTACGGATCCCACACTGATGAGCAATACTCAAGTATAGGTCGAACGAGTGTTTTGTAAGCCACCTCCTTTGTTGATGGACTACATTTTCTAAGGACTCTCCCAATGAATCTCAACCTGGTACCCGCCTTACCAATAATTAATTTTATATGATCATTCCACTTCAAATGGTTCCGCACGCATACATCCAGATATCTTACAGAAGTAACTGCTACCAGTGTTTGTTCCGCTATCATATAATCATACAACAAAGTATCCTTCATTCTATGTATTCCTAGTACATTACATTTGTCTATGTTACGGGTCAGTTGCCACTCCCTGCACCAAGTGCCTATCCGCCGCAGATCTTCCTGCATTTCGCTACAATTTTCTAATGCTGCAACTGTGGCTGTAACGGATCGTGCAGCCACGTCTCGATCCCTGAGTGAACAGATTGGGACGTTTGCAAGACAACAACCATCTGCACGAACAATTCGACGATGTTTGCACCAGCATGGACTATCAGCTCGGAGACCATAGCTGTGGTTACCCTTGACGCTACATCACAGACAGGAGCGCCTGCGATCGTGTAGTCAACGATGAACCTGGGTGCACGAATGGCAAAACGTCATTTTTTCTGATGAATCCAGGTTCTGTTTACAGCATCATGATGGTCGCATCCGTGGTTGGCGACATCGCGGTGAACGCACATTGGAAGCGTGTATTCGTCATCGCCATACTGGCGTATCACCCGGCGTGATGGTATGGGGTGCCATTCGTTACACGTCTCAGTCACCTCTTGTTCGCATTGACGGCACTTTGGACAGTGGACGTTACATTTCAGATGTGTTACGACCCGTGACTCTACCCTTCATTCGATCCCTGCGAAACCCTACATTTCAGCAGGATAATGCACTACCGCGTGTTGCTGGTCCTGTATGGGCCTTTGTGGATACCGAAAATGTTCGACTACTTCTCTGGCCAGCACATTCTCCAGATCTCTCACCAATTGAAAACGTCTGATGAATGGTGGCCGAGCAACTGGCTCGTCACAATACGCCAGTCTCTACTCTTGATGAACTGTAGTATCGTGTTGAAGCTGCATGGGCACCTTGAAACGCGTATGTATTTAGTACAGCGATGGCGAGGCATGACAGAATCTCTGACCAGAGAGTTATTTATCGTTGCTAGTCTGCGCTTGACCGCGCGAGAGTTCAGCTGCATGTAGGGAGTCGGCAGTAGCAGTTGCGGTCAAGTTGCGAGAGAGTTCGAGAGTAGTAGCGCATGCGAGATGACGTAGTCGGTGGTAGTAGCGCGCGCGAGATAGTCGGAGCTGTGTGTGAGGAGTCGGCGGGCGTCGACATGGACCTCTGGTCAAGGATCAGGACGAGGTATATTTTTTAAATAAGGTAATGAAGCAGCATTGCGCTCATCTGATAATGTAATGCTTCTTAAGTGTAATTAATTTGTTCAAGAATCGCCCCAATAATAATTTTGTTTTCAAACCAAGCATTTTAACAAAACAAACATGTTATTGAAAGAAAATTTCCCATGCATTTCCTTAAAAAAATTTATTTAAATTCAAAGAATTTTTGCGATGCATTTCCTCCAAGCTATGGCGAATAATAAGAGCAGATGCAATTTTACTGAGGTAAGAACAGGGCCTAAGATCGACATTTCGGTCTATTTGCGTTTTCATTGTCACTGAGATTTCATTTTTTATTGAGTTGACTTTCATTTTTGTGGGGAGCTTGCACATAAGTCAGATTCCTAGTTCTCATTTAATTGTCATTGTCAATAAATTATTTTATTTGCTGGGAGGTTTCACTAGGTTGTATTCTCGTTAACATTTAATTATTGCCCTTCAAATTTCTCTGGGGAGGTTACACTTGGCGACATCCGGTCCAGGATCGTATTTCGTTGAGAATCTTCTGAGAAGTAGTCAGATATTAGCTCTTATTTACTTAATATAATTAGCATTTGGCGCAACGCTTTTACTAATTTTATGACTTTCTTTCCTCAGATCATCGGCAATTCCTTGCTCTGTTGTATTTGTGTTTGTTGCTTTTTGCATTGTGCTTATTTCATTTGTGAATAATTGTGACTATTGTAAAAATGCCGCAAAAGACTGTGAATAGTGTATCGCGAGGCATTATGAACGAAATTACCGAATTAAACAACTTCACCCATAGTACTTGTGACACGCAGTGTAATGATGACAATCCTGCATTTACTGACAATCAGTGCGTTCCAACCACCAATAATGATGTAGATCTTAATGATGAACAAGTGAACTTAATTGTGTCCTCTGTCAATTTGACGACAATTGATGGCGCGGGGCGCCCTATTGTAATGAGCGCTGCCCAGCTTAACACACACGGTTTCGAAAATTCAAATAACGTGCAGACAAATTTCTCTAATGAAAATGGACAGTGTACTGAAAGTACGACGGATGCATTTAATTCCGAAATAGTGACCGACAGCGTACATTCGACTGGCAAACCTTTTTGTAAATCTCAGAATAACCAAATGGTTACAGAAAGCGAGACAATTCCAGATCCACCATTAAACAGCACAGAGAATAGAAATGCTAATTTTGTGTCGGATCCAATTATGGCATTGTTGCTACAAATGAGTAAACAACTTAATGAAAATACCGAAGTTAACAAACAACTTAGTGAACAGGTCAGACAACAGAATGAAAAACAAGACAATCTTAATGAAAAACTAGACAATACTAATGAAGATCTCAAACAACTTAGTGAACAGACAACAGAGTGAAGATTTCAGACAACTTAGAGAACAGAACAAACAAGATAACGAAAATCTCAAACAACACCTAAATGAAAAATTAGACAACAATTCCAGGCAGCTTAGTGAACAAATTAGAGCCGTTGCCGCGCAGTGTCATGATACCAAGGAACAGTTGCGCGAGGAAATTGAGGCTTGTTCAAGAAAAAGTAGCGAAGAAATTAGGTCTGTTGCTCAAGAATTAAGGGAAATGCAAACAGCCACAACAGAAACACTTAGAGCGGAAATTAGTACAGTCGCTAAACAATGCTCTGAAAAAGCTACACAATTACGCGATGAGTTTAAAGCAATGACAGCAGAACTTTCGCGCACAATGGATGAAAAGATTGACGCGAAATTCGAACAACAGAACATTCAGATTGACGAATGTTTTAATCACCACATACAAAACAGTGATACGCGTTTCCGCGAATTTATACAGGATCAAAATTAAGTAAAATGTCAAGTCATGGAAACAATCACTGCACAGAGACAGGAAGACAAACGTAAATTGTTCGCGAAAGCAAAGACATACGTAGACAACAATATTGCTACAGTGTCCGACGAAATTAATACCATCAAACAGTCGAACACAGAATTACGTGACGAAATTTCCGATCTTAAATCGAAAACAGACACATACACAACAGATTTTCAAACAGTGACCGACAGACTCGAACAGTTAGAACTAACACAGGATTCCGATGTCAAAGCTGACGTTAAAAAACTGAACGAAACTACACGTAAATTGCAAAAACAGATTAATTCCTCTGATACTAAAACCGATGATCAGGTAAAAATACTGACTGAAAAATGTGATGAATTGGCCAGTCGTATTGATGTTATTGAAAGTAATAATGACAGCAAATCAGACGATACCTCACCGGTTTCATTTAATCAAACACCTGAATTTCAAAATCTACAGCAGACAATTAATGAGATCGATTCGTCTAATAACACATTGCGTAGAAAATTGTCATGTTTACAGCAAGAAGTAACAGAGATGAAAAATATTTCAGTTAATAACACATCACAGCAGACGCCACTTTGCGAACATTTGTCAGACTCATGCAGTGCGTATAATTTATGTAATCAACAGAGAGTACGGGACTTATATTCCGAACAACCACAGTTCAATAGATTCACATACAATCATGAACCTGTTCCGTCATACAGAGACGATAATTTTGATTACAAACATTTTCTGTCAGTGAGAAAATTTAAAGTTTTTTTAAACGATAGAACACAGATTCACCCCCTGGATTGGATACAACAATTTAGCTTTGCTTTTCCACCGACTTGGCCCGTAACGCACAAACTTGAATTTATTTGCAGTTTTTTGGAAGGCGAGCCGGCAACTCGTATGAGACCGATCGCGAGGCAATGTTACTCAGTAGAAGAATTTCAGAATGCTTTTCTGTCAGCGTACTGGTCGAAGACGACACAGTGCGGAATTAAAGATCAACTAATTAGTTTGCCAAATTATGAGAACTCCAATTTTCCCAGTGTGACGCAATTTTTTGAGCATATGGTCCAACAAAACCAGTACTTAAGTGAACCATATAGTGAATCTGCACTCATTCAATTATGCATTTCTAAATTGCCACGATCATTAAGAGTGTCACTTTTAACGGGTCAGCAAAAAGAAAACATTTCGGCATTCAGGGATCTGCTGCAGCTTTTAGAAGTGCAGCAATCAGATTATTCCTTCGTAAACAGAAATTTTTCACATAACAACCAAGGCCAACAGACTTACAGTAATTACGGTCAATCACGTAATTTCAATAGCAAAGGTAACAGACGCTTTAGGAACGACAACCAACAGAACTTTGGTAGCAGACAAAATTTTGATTATCAGTATCGAGAAAATTATCATCAAGAAGAACCACATTTTAGTAACGATAGACGTTTTTCTCCGCAACAGCATCAAAGGCAGCCGGTTAGCATACCTAACCAACAATGTAATGCACAAGGTCAACCTAACTTTAATGTTTCGCCATGTGCACGTATAGTCCCAGGTTCAACAAATAGTAACGCACGGCAGCAAAGGAACAACTACGTACAGAAAACACAGTATTTCAATTCCTATCGCAATGCACCATATAGGAATGACTATTACGACAGACGTAAAAATAATGAGGACAATTTTCAACGTACATCTAACAACAGTCGGTCATACCAACAGCAAAATTATCCACAAGAACATATTCTCATGAATGAACCCGACAGTAGGTATCATCCAGAGCGTAACACGTCTGGAAGAAGTAATAGAACAGTTCAAATAGTAGAAATGCCACAACATCCTCCTGAAAATAATAATACGTCAGATAGAATCTGACTAGATACTGTACAGGTCGCATATTCCAATAACACAAGCACAACTTTAGACACGCAGAATGTTATTCACGAAAATGTTATTATTTTTGACGACATCCGAGACACTCTTTTACAGGAAAGACCAATTGTTCAGAAAACTATTTCACATCCTGTCATCGAAATTAAAATAGGTTCATCGAAATTTTCAGCAGTAATCGATTCCGGATCACCTATGTCAGTAATAAATGAAGAAAATTTTAACGAGTGTAACAAAGAGAGTACCTATCCTACATTACCATTAGGCAAAACGAAAGTGAAAGAAGCAGTATCGAGTAAAGGAGTAGACGTTAAATTACAGACGCATTTACCATTTTGTATTGCAGGTCACACATTTCACTCAAATTTTTGGATTGTTCCTTTATTGACAACAGACGTTATTTTAGGTACTAATTTTCTCGTACAACACGACGCAGTTATTGATTTTCATAATTCCTATTTAATGTTGAAGGACGAAAATGTACAATTGGCTTTAGAATTTCAGCACTCATTATCTGCAGAAGAACAAACAATTAATCGCACAGAGGTCATTTCCGTATCACGTAACATAGACTGTAATTCCACATTGTTCACAGATACGTACGTACATAACTATAACACTCCAGACGAAGCTGACTACGACGTAATACAGATGATTTCCGATAAAGTTAAACAAAGCAGTGCAAATACAGACGACGAACGATCGCAATTACGCAAAATTCTTTTACAGCAAGCTCCAATTTTTGACAACATTCCTGGTACTATGTCCGGATTTATGTATGAATTTCAAGTCAAACAGCATGATACATTTAAAGCTAAACATTATCCCATTCCGTATATCCATAGAGAACAAGTTAAAAAAGAATTGCAGGATATGCTTGACCAAGGTATTATTGAACCGGCAGTTAGTCCGTACATAAACCCGCTATATATTGTTAAGAAAAAAGATGGCTCACTTCGCCTCGTACTTGATTCACGTCACATCAATGACATAATTATTAATGAAACAGATCGACCACAGACACTAGAGTAACTACTACAGAAATTTCACGGTACTGCTATTTATTCTACATTAGATTTGAAATCGGGATTTTGGCAAATTCAACTTCATCCGAACTGCAGAAAGTATACAGCTTTTCTCCGTTTTGGCGACTGTTATCAATTTTCTAAATTACTATTCGGCTTAACTATTTCTTCTGCAGCATTTATTCGCGGTTTGAACACAATACTTCCGACAGAACTTAAGGACAGAATTACGACGTACGTAGACGACATTCTTATCGCAGAAGCTAACTGGTCTGAACACAATATGATTCTTGAACGACTGTTACAAACTTTTCATGCACAAGGACTTACAGTTAATCTTAGTAAATCGCACTTTGGCAAAACTTCCATAAAATTTCTTGGACACGTAATTTCAGCAGAAGGCATTGCGCCAGATCCGGAAAAACTTCAAGCTCTACGTGATATTACTGTTCCTACAACGAAGAAGCAACTACGCAGTTTTTTGGGCTTAATTAACTTTTTTCGCAAATTTATTCATCACTCTGCTTTAGACACACCTAGATTATGCCAATTAACAGGTAAAAATGCTATTTGGTCCTGGGATAAGCAAGCACATTCTGAATTCATGAACCTGTAAGAAGCCTTGTTGAATGCTCCACTTTTATCGCACCCAGATCTTACCAGAAATTTTTCCATTGCCACCGACAGTTCCAACACCGCTTTAGGCGTACACATTTTTCAGGAAATTGAAGAAGATGGCTCTACAGTAATTAAAAACATCGCATTTGCAAGCCGCATCTTGTCGCCTGCAGAACGAAGTTGTTCCGTTACAGAATTGGAAACATTATGTGTTGTATGGGCTTTTACGAGATTTCGGCACTTTCTTTATGGCAGACATACCACCGTTTACACAGATCACAGAGCGATACAATTTTTACTTTCGGCTAAATTCACTCACGACAGATTAAGCAGATGGAAACTTTATTTACAGGAATTTAATTTTACGATTGTTCACATTCCCGGCACACAAAATGTTATAGCAGACGCACTTTCTCGTTCTCTCAGCAACAATCAGCATGACATCGCAACCAACTTCTGCAAAGCAAATTTCAGCGTTATGTACATTCAGCAAGTTGCATTTGAAAATTTTATTTCGTCGTCATTACAGGACATAGCAAAATAGCAAAGTAAAGACAATGTGTCGAAAGAAATTAAACACCTCTGGCAAAATAAGAATAATGTTACAATTAGAAACCATTACACTGTACGCAATGACATTCTATTTCGCCGCTCTCATCCTGACAGCAACAACTGGTTATTATGCATTCCTGATGAACTGGTTAACACATTAATCTGGTATACTCATTTAAGTTACACACATTACGGAGCCAGAAAATGTTTTCTTATACTGAGACAGAACTGTTATTTTGTCAACATGGAGAAACGTATACGACGAGTTTTAGCGTCATGTAAAATTTGCCAGAAAGCTAAGTCAGACACAACTTCACATATTCCTCCGTTATATCCCATTATACCTGTTAAATTAAGACATATGGCCGCAGTAGATATTTTTGGCCCAATTCCGAGAACTAACAGAGGTTTTTGCTACATCTTTGTCGCTGTTGAACTCACTTCAAAATTTGTTACTTTCACTCCGTTACGCAAAGGTACTGCTAGAACTTCTTTCGAAAGCATTTGTAAAACATTTTCTATTTCATGTAGGGCATGTGATGAAAGTAATCTCTGACAATGGATCACAATTTCGTTCTGCAATATGGACACGCATGTTACGAGCTAGAAACATTTCTCCGATCTATATATCCAAGTACCATGCTTCTTCGAACCCCTGTGAACGATTAATGAAAGAAATTGGTAAACTGTGTAGAATATACTGCCACAAAAGACATATTGATTGGGGCCCACACATATTCTCATTCCAAGATGTGATTAATTCCATACCAAATGAATCCACTATGCTATCTCCGTCTGTTATACTGAAAAAACTGAACCACCTAACAAAATTAAAGAATTAGTAACATTTCCTACATCTCGTCGATTACGACACCACGAAATAATTGACATTGCGCTGAACAACATCAAACGTGCCGCAGAGCGCCGGAGAAGACAGCAAAAACAGGTTTGTACACGCCGAGACTTTCACGTCGGACAGAAGATATTAGCACGTACACACTATTTATCCAGCAGAATAAAAGGTAAGTGCAGTAAATTTGAACTTCTATACGCAGGTCCATATCGGATTCGCAGCATTCCTCACCCCAATGTTGTACACGTCGAAACTCTGAGAACCAGAAAATCGAAAGGAAACCAACACATATCCAATATTAAACCCTTTATTGAATGAAGACACTTTATGATGTAACATGCTATGATGCCATTTACTAATTTTTATGACCACTTATGCAATTATATTCACATGACTAATTATTGATGATTATCGTATTTTTTCTTGACAAGTGCCCGGCAAGGTAAGGTTAGCAGGTCGCTTTTCTTGTCGTTACACATCAGACCGTGCACATTTCCCATTTTTTCTTATGTATGCACGATTGTTTTCATATTTTGTTTGTATGCACTGTGAAATAGTTAAGATATAAAACACACCAGTTGACTTGGACATTTTTGCCCTATGATATCTCAACATCGTGACTGTTTCACATTTTTTGCTGCTGCATTGTGATATTCTGTGTACATTTTTTGCATTTGAACACTGTCTATTTTTTCACATATTACGTTTTCTGTCATGTTATGCTGTATGCTTAATTATGTCACCATAAACCAGTCATTATTTAGTGGGTATATGATTTAAATGCAAGACATTAATCTTTGTTCATCAATTTCAGAAAGAAATGATGCGTAAAGGAAATAAATTAAACAGAAATGGGAATTTCAACTACGGAATAGACGAAAGAAGATACAAAAACCTTATGAGGAAGAGTAAATGGACCAGAATTAATAAGCGTTAACAAGAATATACTATACACATCGTGGAATAGCAGTGTTAACTAATTTTTTCTTTCAGAATACAAGGCGATTGATGCAGGCTGTCAGACAGAACTACACATCTTAGTTTTAGTGATGAAATATGCTAGAGATAAGGAATAGTTGTGTAATGAGTAATGAAGTGATTTTTTGCAGATGATAATGAATGCTGATGAAGAGTAATGATGAAGAATATGCTACTATGAATAATGAAGTTTTTCTTTACAGGTGATAATAATAATGAAGTTATGATAATATGGATAATGAAGTTTTTTCTTTACAGATGAGGATGATGTTGAAGTTTATGTATTTATGCTATGTAGTTATTTAAGTATTTGTTGCAGTTTGTTTTGACAGTATGTTTTATATCGTATGTATGATGACTGACGGTTTTGGAAAGGACAGCTGTGGAACACATTTTTTATACACATTTCACTACCTGTTAATTCGAAGTTCACTACTTTTCAGCATAGTATGCGTTTCTTCTTTCAGCTCAATAATCCATTTTGTATTTTTTCCAGGAGAAGCATTTCATGATACTTACTAAACTTGTTACTTATTAAACCTATACTAGTACTTGCATTTTTTTTACCCAGTTGTGTCACAACCTTGCTACAGCTGACTCATGACGAATGACGTTACACATTTTTCATTTACAGGAACAACCCAGAAGCAAATTTTTTTTTCTTTTTCTCTTCTTGCTTTCCCTTATAATTACCCAAAGCAATGCATTGCCAACAAAAAAAAAAAGTATCACCAGTTCCAAATAATGCTACCCATTTAAGAGAGTTCTGAATAATACTGAATGATGAACAATGTTTTGTACTATTCAATACTTGCTGGCCAATGAGTGCCAATAATTTGTGTAACTAAATGAATTATGTTAATACTATGCCATTCATTAGCTCCTGTTTTCAATGATGACTTCTGATGTTTTGTAGCTGGCCAATGAGTGCCAATAATTAGTTTAACTAAATGAATTATGTTAATACTGTGCCATTCATTAGCTCCTGTTTTCAATGATGACTTTTGATGTTTTGTAACAGGCCAATGACTGCCAATAATTAAAAATGTTGTACTATTCAATACTTGCTGGCCAATGAGTGCCAATAATTAGTATAACTCAATGAATTATGTTAATGCTATGCCAATAATTGACTCTCCTTTTCAATGATGACTTCTGATAATCAGTTAATTTTATGAACGTTATTCTGTCATACTAAATATGCTTTGTAACTGGCCAAGGATTGCCACTGTTTATTGTAATACGATTACCCATGATGCCAATAATTGCTATATTCAGTTAATTTTATGAACATTATTCTGTAATACTAAATACATGGTACAGAAAAGTTCAATAACTGGGCTATGAATGCCGCAAACTACTAATGTAATTCTCAATGAAGACTACTATGTGACTTAATGTCCTTCACCTGCTGAGCTAACTACCCTGAATTACTGCAATATCCATTTGTCCTGTCCATCCTCATGATCATGGGGCACTATATTTGGTTTTTGCACTAATACTACGTTGGTGTGCCTTGTAAAAGCGTGGTGTTGACACGACATGCTGTCCACCACCGTGAGCGATGGAGACGTTATTATGGTCACACTGTTTGGTGTACCTGATGTACTGCCAAAATGATAATATGGAAGATTACTACGACATTTCAGTGTCTTGGCTACGCTGATAAATACTTCTGGGCAAAGAACTTCAAATTGTGTCACTTGGTGTTGTACTTCTGTGGAAAGATATGGACTTTCAGAGCAGCTGCGTGCAACCTAAAGTGCTACAACCATGACGCAATCCTTCCTATTCCTTCCCTAATTCTTGTAAAATGAAAAAGTCATATACAGTGCGTGTGCGCTTCCTTTCATTTGTTAATAAGATCAGTTATCCTGAAATTACTAAAGACTTCTATAGTGCATGTGTGCACTTTATTACACTCCTTGATTTGTTTGTTTGTTGTAGAAAAATACTAGAAAATACTACAGTGCATGTGCACTTTTGTCATTTGTCAATATGATTTGTACTCATTAGGTTTAATTGTCGTAAAAATATTAGAGAGTTTTTCAGTGCATGTGCACTTTATGCCATTTGTACTCGTTACGTATATATTTTGTGGTTTTCTGATATGTTCTGTACTACAGTGCGTGTGCACTTTTGCCATTTATTAATACATTTTGTGATTTACTGATATATTCTCAACTGCAGTGCATGTGCACTTATGTCACTTGTCAACATTTTTTTTTACCATTGCGTTTATTTGTTATGAAAATGCTAAAGAGTTTTTCAGTGCATGTACACTTTTGTCATGTGTTAATATGTTTTGTGCTGAACGTCAGTAACTGTGCACTTATGTCATATGTTCTGTACTCATTGTCATTGTCTGAAATGTTTTGTACTCGGTGCATGTGCACCACATTTAATTCATGTACTACATCTGAATATTCTGTAAATTGTAAAAGTTAATTAATTAAGAAAAAAAATTGTTGCTCATGGCAAGTCCAAATGACTCACCATCGCTGCCAAATTTTTGCCCCCCCCCCAGTGGAGGGTTATGAAACGCGTATGTATTTAGTACAGCGATGGCGAGGCATGACAGAATCTCTGACCAGAGAGTTATTTATCGTTGCTAGTCTGCGCTTGATCGCGCGAGAGTTCAGTTGCATGTAGGGAGTCGGCAGTAGCAGTTGCGGTCAAGTTGCGAGAGAGTTCGAGAGTAGTAGCGCATGCGAGATGACGTAGTCGGTGGTACTAGCGCGCGCGAGATAGTCGGAGCTGTGTGTGAGGAGTCGGCGGGCGTCGACATGGGCCTCTGGTCAAGGATCAGGACGAGGTATATTTTTTAAATAAGGTAATGAAGCAGCATTGCGCTCATCTGATAATGTAATGCATCTTAATTGTAATTAATTTGTTCAGGAATCGCCCCAATAATAATTTTGTTTTCAAACCAAGCATTTTAACAAAACAAACATTTTATTGAAAGAAAATTTCCCATGCATTTCCTTAAAAAAATTTATTTAAATTCAAAGAATTTTTGCGATGCATTTCCTCCAAGCTATGGCGAAAAATGAGAGCAGATGCAATTTTACTGAGGTAAGAACAGGGCCTAAGATCGACATTTCGGTCTATTTGCGTTTTCATTGTCACTGAGATTTCATTTTTTATTGAGTTGACTTTCATTTTTGTGGGGAGCTTGCACATGAGTCAGATTGCTAGTTCTCATTTAATTGTCATTGTCAATAAATTATTTTATTTGCTGGGAGGTTACACTAGGTTCCATTCTCGTTAACATTTAATTATTGCCCTTCAAATTTCTCTGGGGAGGTTACAACCTGTACCTGTTCACGTCATCCAAGCTCTGTTTGAGTCAATGCCCAGGCATATCAAGCCCGTTATTACGGCCAGAGGTGGTTGTTCTGGGTACTGATTTCTCAGGATCTAAGCACCCAAATTGCGTGAAAATGTAATCACATGTCAGATCTAGCATAAGATATTTGTCCAATGAATATCCATTTATCATCTGCATTTCTTCTTAGTGTAGCAATTTTAATTGCCAGTAGTGTATGTGTTTTTTCGGACGTGGATTCTAACTCTGCCTCTCTCGAAGCTAGTCGACCTTGATCGTATTACATTTATGCCGACGTGCGCCTTACATGATTCATGGAAATCGTGCATAAACAACGAAGTGCGACGAGTATTTGAACCTCTTCTGCCCAGAATAGATGCAAATGCCTTAACCATTGTACCATCTAGTACATTGCAAAATCATAAGTATAATCCAAACGAAATTGTATTTATTGAGTTCATCATAGAATAACAGGATATATAGTATGAACCAACTAAAGCAACACTTTTCAAGTCGTTCTATTTTTGACATTGTAGAGAAAACTGAACACATTTTGTTAAAAGCAGTTAGCTCTCTCCTTTACCAGTTACATCAGGATAGAAAGTCGCCTACAGCAAAGAAAAGCTCTTGCCATTACGCAATTCAGGAATGACACATTGAATCCGTCAAAAGCAGGTGTATCTCAAAATCAATAGTTGTTCAAATGGTTCAGATGGTTCTGAGCACTTTGCGACTTAACTTCTAAGGTCATCAGTCCCCTTGAACTTAGAACTACTTAAACCTAACTAACCTAAGGACATCACACACATTCATGCCTGAGGCAGGATTCGAACCTGCGACCGTAGCGGTCGCGCGGTTCCATACTGTAGCGCCTAGAACCGCTCGGTCACTCCGGCAGGCCAATAGTTGTCCTGCGCTGCGACAGGTCGATACATGACACTTGGCCACCTCGGTTTCCTCGTCAGTTTATAACAGCGCTTTTAATTGAAAAGAATGTTATCAGGTTTATTCTCATCTAGGGGAGAGGTGATCGATAATACCGGAAATAATTAATAGCACTGATAAAGGTTTAATTAAAATTATCGATATATAATCTCTCATCAGAATGACGCCCTCATCAAAGTAGCGCCTCAGCGAAATCAAAGAGGGTTCCACGCGGCTACTTTTGTTTCTAAATTCTTCTATATGAACCATGCGCGGGTATTGTTAGTTCTCTTGTCTTGTTTTCTGCGCTCTGATTAAATCTACGCAGCTGTGGCGTGCGGTAAAGCTGGCATTTCCGTGTGGTATGCTACGGAAGGGATGAGGGCACTTCTATTAAACTGCAAGAAAAGTTACTACAGTTTATTCATACGGGGCATACTTAAATTCAAACTTATACTGAGGTCTATGTAGATCTTTGCCGTAAGGTCACGGACTGAGAATATCAGAGTAACTGTATGCATGAGAGAAAGTAGCGCTCAGTGTTAAATTCTTTTAGATGCCGATTAAGCGATAACAAGATCTGTGGACTATACGAAAGGATGTTATACTGAATATAAGAACGGAATTGGACACTTAGCTTTGTGATAGTAAAAGCGTACGAAGTTTGAATGACTGTATTGTAGTAACGGATCACAGTCCTTGTTATAATATCTTTGAGTGACGAACTATAAAAACCACGGACATTTTAGTTGCCGTAATTGCAGAGAGTGATTGTAGGATCAGTCCTTCTTTTCTCTGTATACAAAACGCAAACATTTATGATCATATAACTATTATTAAACATTATTAATAAAAAACTAAAATGATTTCCACAATAGCGTGTCAACGATAATCATAGGCAAGCTGCAAACTGTATCTCTGTGTAACGGAAGGTTCGATTATGAAATATACGAAGCGAAAATTGTGACTTAAAAGCTACTTAACATTTCATTTCCAATCGGACAGAAATTATACAAAATCAGGAACAGTGCCGATAAGCAGTAACGTCGGAAATAGTAACTTGAAATAATAACTAAAATCCAAAGACGTTATTAACTATCTCGTCTTCCGTAACACAACAACAAATGAAGGGTGATCGACTGTGCAATAAGTCTACATTAATTATTATTATAAAAACCCGAAATTTAGTCACCGAAACAGTGAGGATATTTGTGGCTGCTCCATCTGATGTGTAGATATAACGAAAAGTTGGGGGTCTAGTGTAGCAGGGGATACAACCCGTTGGCTTTGACCAATGACGTCATACCTTACTCATAGGTAGTAATGTCTTCACTTCGAGCCATAGAGTAAATATCTCGGGAGTGAGCATTCACATGCGCAGAACAGATTTTGTGTTGTCAACATACATTGCCGGCCTGGTCACGTGTTCTCGGGACGTCGTGTGTTTGTCCGTATAGCGCCCTATGTATTTCGAATGTCACTACATCCCTAGTACAGACGGATTCTTTTCGTACGTGTCGTGGATTATTTATATTTGTTGCGCAGACATTTTAACAGTATCCATTTGATACCGGGAATAAACCATCTACGTAAATTTTAAGGGCAAGTGATATTGCACTCTGCTTCTTTGCGAGAGGTGTCACAGTTCAGATGCACTCGATTTTTGATAGTTTTCGGTATGATACGGCACTTTACAGTATTACAGAGCCTGACGTACATTTTTACAGTGATAGTCTTGCAAAACGACTTGACAGTACGCTAGTACTTTTGCAAGTGTCCGAAAAACACCGAATTTGCCTCACATTAGTGATTATATCCCTGCTAATTCGTCCTTTTTTCTGCTATTTCTGCGTATTTATTTTCTCGTTTTTGCGACATAAAGCGCTATTTTTCTTACTGGTGACACTTTGAAGTGTTTATTTAACACATTTCACGTACTTGCTCCCAGTTTATTAAATAAATAGTAGACTGAGTAAGAAGGGGGAAAGAAGGCGATCGGAGAATAAATGTACTGTAAAGCAAATCGAGTTGGTCATGTAATAGTCAACCCATATAACACCATTAAGTGGAAAGTGACACAAATGAAAGAGTTTTGGGACATGTTTACTAATATTTTACGCTTCTTAATCAAATGGCGAAGAAAATAAATTGAAGGCAAAATACAGCAAAGAAGATGAATGCGTAATTTGATTAGCTACAATATTGTGTTTTTTATTTGGTTTGTGCAGAAAATATATTTCAGCTGAATGCAGAAATTGGTAGTAGGTGCTGTGGAAAATTAAAAATAGTTGGTATAGCATCAACCTTCAGCCACACACGTCCAAATTTTTCTCTTTCTAAACATTCCTCTTCAAAGTGTTTTGAACATACTTCGGAATATTTTGTGCGGAAAAAATTACTCCTCCTTATTTTCTGAAGCCACGTCTTTGCTCATTGTTCATCCTTCGGGAAACTAAAATATAAATCACACATAATAATTCTCCATGTCCTAGACACACTTAACATGGTCTCCTACTGTAACTTTGTAGTAAACAAAAGATTTGGACTCACATATTATATGAAGACAGTTACAGACTCCCACTCTATTGAATTTATTTGTCTCCCGTCTTTCAAATCTATATACATAATCGACAAGTCACTGATAAACGCATGGAGGATAGTATTTGCTGAAACAACTAACCATTCCCTTTCCTGTTCCACTAGCAAATTTACGAGAGGAGGCGATTGTTTGTAAGCTTTTGTTCGAGCCATAATATCTATTATATAGTCATAAAATCGTAGAAAAAATAGGTCTAGAGAATCAGCCCTTAATTATAATGCGTCTCGAAATTTTTAAACATAGTACCCATGAAAAGTTACTATTCTTCCTTTCACATATTTTTCTTTCAGTCCGTAGCAACAACAGTAATTCACCATCGCTATTACACTATCAACAAATGGTGAAAACACAACAAAAACTCTTGATAATGAGAGGTGGCATGAGCCCCCTCTCATATTTTTCTGAGTAATTTGATCTTCCTCTCTAATTGCATGTGGTGAAAAGTTGCTATTCCTTCACACGTGGACTTCCCACGCAGTGTCTCTCGTCACCCGGGTGGTCCGGTGACAGGCGTGCTCAGCTGATCTTCAGAGGGTTAAGCCGACTGGTGTGAGGGAGTCGAGTGAATACTTTCCAGACGCCGACATTGTCATAAGAGTGTCGGCGACACGCTCACAGGGGCCTGACGGAGCGGCTGGGCTAGATATTCCGTTACTTCACAGAAACTTAGTGAAAACCGTTTCTGGAGGGCTACCAGCGAGGCGTGGGAAAGACTTGTATTCCCAGGCAGTCTTGGCGGGCAAATTCCCGCGTTTTCTGCAAAATCATAACTGTGATTGGCTTGCTCAGGGAATGGCTCCATGACGTAGCAAAATCGGCGCAGAAATTGGCGCCAAGTATCTCCATTGGTGGAATAGTACTGCGTCGGCAACAGAGTGGAATTTACGCCGGTTTTCGAGTTGCTGATTGGAACATTTAACCACGGTCACTGTCGTGGGGGCGGGAATGTTCTGTGTTCGGCTTGTACGGGTGCTCTGGAGAGGGATGGCTCTCGCCTTTCAGTCGGAGTAGGTTACAAGACTGAGCTCTCGCTGCTCTGAACAGCCTGCCTTCCGTTGGCTGTCTAATACACTTTTATTTAATTGTAACTGTTTGACGAAGTTGCTGAAGTTCCGACTTCAACGTAACTTTCCGAGTACAGTTGGCAATTCAGCGTTCTGCGTACAAGCGGCCTATGTTGTCTGTCTTGAGCAGTTTTGGCTGAAGTTGACTGTATTGGAGTTACTGTGTGACTTCGCTTGTTAAAATCAATCACTGTACCGTCAGTGATTGTGTGGTGAGCCTTCTTCGTCTCCCTCAGAGGCGCATTTGTATTGCTAGGAAGTCTTTAGTCTGGAACAACCAGACCAGGATAATTTGTTTCGGGCTATACTTGCGACATTATCATCACCACAACGGGACGTCGAAGCAACCAGCCATCCCTCTGGTACGCCAGATCGTGTTCTTGCAGTTAAGAAGACAGCATGGTAATGTATGTCCGCAGCACCGGGAGATTAGGGATTTTCCTAGGTGATAATCAGACCTCAGCAGAGCGCACCTATACGTCTTTTTCTAACTTTGTTCTGTCTTCGGTGTTCATTGTCTGAGTTCTCACTACTGTAGCAGCAATTAATGTTGGGTTGGCTGTGTGTTTCTCTTAAGATCTGAGTTGCAAGGAATTGGCTCCACATACCACTTCGTCATAAATGTCACAATCTAGTTTAGGGACAACTTCACCTTCACAGCATTTATTTGAGTACCCAATTTGAGCCAATTTGCTGTATTGTAAATGTTTCATGTGTTTTGTTTATTATTTTGAGTTTAGTCATAATAAATCATATTGTTATTTTGGACAGAACTGTTATTCTGTTAATCGGTAGAGCAACCCTATCATTTCTCACTACATTAATGAAACTTTCCTTTATTTAACTTATTTATCAAATTAAATTATTGCAGGTGCCAAACTCTTTTCTACTCCACTTGCAGGGTCGATTACAGTCAGTTCGCGTTTCTTTGTTAATCCATGTGCAACAGCAAAAGTCGGAGTTAGAATAGGGGGGGGGGGGGGCTTAGAGCAACATTTATGTATGAAGATTCTAGAAGAATTTAGTGTTAAATACACTGCTAGCCCCGGCACCTCGCAATAATATAAACTTCAAACGCTGAGGAAAGCACACACGCACAGCGAAGTCCCGAAAACACGTGACAATCATTGTTTAAGGTTGACAACATGCGCAGAACGCAATGCTCACTCCAGAGATATTTACTCTATGCTTCGAGCCATAGATAGTAAAATAGTTCTGTGTTCCCGATAAGCGCTATCATTGTACATTAAAACAATTGAATGTGATTTTAAAAGAGATCGCTACATATTGCTGAAAATATTCTTCGTGTACATTTATTAAATTAATTGGTTGTTTCTAATTCATTCGGTACTTAACAACATACTTAATGACATTGAAGTAATCTGGACTATTAGTTTATTATTTTAGAACAATTTTAGTATGTCATTTTCGTTTGTAGGTGTGGATTTATCTGTTCTTTTTTTTGTTTTTTGCAAATGTGTGGTCTCATTTCTGAGTATGTTCGATGTCGTGAGTGCGGCGAAGATATGCGCCTCACAAGTGTATCTCGTCGCCGTACTCACGACTTATTCGTATGGCGCTGCAGAAGAGATAGGTTGTGGCGATCCGTTAGAAAAGGGACGTCGTTCGACAAATCTAAGCTCACTTTCAGGGACATTATGAAAATCACTTACTTTTGGTGTTTGAGATATGCTGTCTGGCTGTGTGTGCATGAATGTCGTGTGAGTAAGCGTACAGTTGTGGATTGGTATCCTTTTTGTAGGGAAGTGTATGGGGAGTACATGAAATATAGTGGACCGTTGGGGGAGGGGGGGGGGGAGGGGGGGTTCGAAATTGACGAATCATATTTTGGCAAAAGGAAGTACAACAGGGGGGGGGGGGGAATCCCCGGTGGGATTATGGGTTTGGGGGGCAAAAGTTTCAGGTCAGGAGTGTGACGATGTAGTGTTCAAAGAAGTACGCAATCGAAGGAAGGAAGTTTTGGTCAGCTTATTTGAAGATCACGTTGCAGAGGGTTCCATTGTAATTTCATATGGGTTTTCATCATATAAGGATTTAGGGGAAAGGGGTTATCAGCATCTCGTAGTAAACCACAATATTGAGTTCAGATCATAATCCACAGGCACAGGGGCTTGCACAAATAGTATAGGGGATTATTGGACAGCTGTGAAATCTCTTGTAGGGAAGGGAAAACGCCAGATTTTCACACTTCAAATTTAACTAGACGAATATTCATGGAGACATATTATTCCCCACACATATTGCCCGCTTACATGTTTTATAAAACATGTTGGTCAAATGAACCGTCTGAAGTATGTTAGCTAATTTCACATTAGGATGGGGTGGGGGGGGGGGGTGAATGTGTGTGCGTGTGTTTTCATATTGTTGTGTTTGTTGTGTATGTTGGTATGTGATTTTTGTTGATGTCTTTCTAGGCGAGCTTCGGTTCTTTTCTTCTTTTACTGCATTTGACTATTTTGACGTATTTCATTGTTGTATTACACCAATACGTATGTTTTCGTGTAGTCCAGTATGTAATAAAAATTTCGCAGCTGTCGTTCTTCTTTCGTTTCCCACCACTAGTATCAGTACGATTATTTGAATCTGTACCAGCAATATTGAAGGCGAAACGGCCGACACAACTGAAATTTGTATCCCGTCCTTCAGTTGACCTTTACACTGACACTACCTATTCGAAAAAAAACGACATATGTAATATTGTTGAGATTTACCAATATATGTCAACTGGAGAGCAGGAAACAAATGTTGTGTATAGCTAAATAGCTCAGGTACAGAATGGGATACTGTTAGCATCGAAGGCGAAAAAAGAAACTGTACCCCGTAGGGAAGTACGGGATACAAATTGTACACTCCTGGAAATGGAAAAAAGAACACATTGACACCGGTGTGTCAGACCCACCATACTTGCTCCGGACACTGCGAGAGGGCTGTACAAGCAATGATCACACGCACGGCACAGCGGACACACCAGGAACCGCGGTGTTGGTCGTCGAATGGCGCTAGCTGCGCAGCATTTGTGCACCGCCGCCGTCAGTGTCAGCCAGTTTGCCGTGGCATACGGAGCTCCATCGCAGTCTTTAACACTGGTAGCATGCCGCGACAGCGTGGACGTGAACCGTATGTGCAGTTGACGGACTTTGAGCGAGGGCGTATAGTGGGCATGCGGGAGGCCGGGTGGACGTACCGCCGAATTGCTCAACACGTGGGGCGTGAGGTCTCCACAGTGCATCGATGTTGTCGCCAGTGGTCGGCGGAAGGTGCACGTGCCCGTCGACCTGGGACCGGACCGCAGCGACGCACGGATGCACGCCAAGACCGTAGGATCCTACGCAGTGCCGTAGGGGACCGCACCGCCACTTCCCAGCAAATTAGGGACACTGTTGCTCCTGGGGTATCGGCGAGGACCATTCGCAACCGTCTCCATGAAGCTGGGCTACGGTCCCGCACACCGTTAGGCCGTCTTCCGCTCACGCCCCAACATCGTGCAGCCCGCCTCCAGTGGTGTCGCGACAGGCGTGAATGGAGGGACGAATGGAGACGTGTCGTCTTCAGCGATGAGAGTCGCTTCTGCCTTGGTGCCAATGATGGTCGTATGCGTGTTTGGCGCCGTGCAGGTGAGCGCCACAATCAGGACTGCATACGACCGAGGCACACAGGGCCAACACCCGGCATCATGGTGTGGGGAGCGATCTCCTACACTGGCCGTACACCACTGGTGATCGTCGAGGGGACACTGAATAGTGCAAGGTACATCCAAACCGTCATCGAACCCATCGTTCTACCGTTCCTAGACCGGCAAGGGAACTTGCTGTTCCAACAGGACAATGCACGTCCGCATGTATCCCGTGCCACCCAACGTGCTCTAGAAGGTGTAAGTCAACTACCCTGGCCAGCAAGATCTCCGGATCTGTCCCCCATTGAGCATGTTTGGGACTGGATGAAGCGTCGTCTCACGCGGTCTGCACGTCCAGCACGAACGCTGGTCCAACTGAGGCGCCAGGTGGAAATGGCATGGCAAGCCGTTCCACAGGACTACATCCAGCATCTCTACGATCGTCTCCATGGGAGAATAGCAGCCTGCATTGCTGCGAAAGGATCATATACACTGTACTAGTGCCGACATTGTGCATGCTCTGTTGCCTGTGTCTATGTGCCTGTGGTTCTGTCAGTGTGATCATGTGATGTATCTGACCCCAGGAATGTGTCAATAAAGTTTCCCCTTCCTGGGACAATGAATTCACGGTGTTCTTATTTCAATTTCCAGGAGTGTATATGTGTCGTGTTATTGCCTCATCGCTTAGTTCAACTGAGGTACAGGTTGCAAATGTAACGTACGTCCATTTCCACGTTTTCGTTAGCAGTGTACAAATATAGAGGTCAGCGAAAGTATGGGATACAAATATCATGCACGTAGCTCGCTCTGCCATCGGTAGTACTAATATCTACGTAAGAACAGACTGTTAGTGGCAGCGGAGGCGAAATAAGCAACACATGTAAAATTTGTATCCCGTGCTTCGTTTAGGGATCAGTGAAGCAGGGGATTCATAGTTCAACTGAACAATAGGACATTAACGCTAGTGTTAACGAAGAAATCGACGTACGACGAACTTGTATGCAGTACTGCACTTAAGCAATACAGTTCGAATGAGGTTCGCGATACAACTCATATGTGACGTGATGTATTCTATGCTACCAATATTTTCCATCAATTTTTTCCCTTTCATTTTCCAGAGAAATAATACAATACAAACATGCGATATGAAAATAATACTGGCCTCTATATATGTCAACTATATTTTTCGTCTCTCGTATTCCTTTGTTTCTGAACATTCTTGTCAGCTTCTTCTTTTGTGTAATAAATGCTCTCTGGCCAATTCTGACATCATCGGTCAAAGCCGACAGGTTGTATCCCCTGCTTCACTAGACCCAAAGTTGGGTATATACAGCAGATAACAATATCAATATCTTAGGTAAGAGAAGTCGACGACAGCAAATCGATGGAGGGCGGCTGTAAGTTCCACGTAGTTATCGCCTTCCTACTTGACACTGACTGTTAGTTGTTATCTTCTTCTTCCTCTCCCAGTCTTTCCCTTTACCATCACTTCAGTTCCTTGCTCGAGTTAACACTGCCTTCTCAAGATGTGGCCTTCCTTTTCCGTATGACGTCTAAAAGCTTTCTGCTCTCACAGCTCTTCTCAACACATCGTTCATCACCCCAACGTCCGACACGCCCCTTTCAGTTTCCTCCATACCCACGTTTCCAGTGCCTCTAGTCGTCAGCTGCTATATCAATAATTTTTTGTTTACGAAAAATTTTAATAATTAGAAGATAAGACGAGGTAGTTTAGTAGTTAGGAAAAGAGCTATTGTCGGAAGTAAGTTCTGAGGGCAGGTCGTGAGTCGTGCTTGGATAGTTCAGCCAGTGCAGCTCTTGCACGCGATAGACAACTATCCCAGATTTGAATCTGCCAAGAAGTTTCAGTTCCAGTGTAATAGAAACCGACAAGCCGCGTGGAGTGGCCGCGCGGTTTTAGGCGCCATGTCACGGATTGCGCGGCCTCTCCTACCGGAGGTTCGAGTACTCCCTCGGGCATGGGTGTGTGTGTGTTGTTCTTAGCATAAGTTAGTTTAAGTAGTATGTAAGTCTAGGGAAGAGGATGTAGATGAAGATGAAATGGGAGATATGATACTGCGTGAAGAGTTTGACAGAGCACTGAAAGACCTGAGTCAAAACAAGGCCCGGGAGTAGACAACATTCCATTAGAACTACTGACGGCCTTGGAAGAGCCAGTCATGACAAAACTCTACCATCTGGTGAGCAAGATGTACGAGACAGGCGAAATACCCTCAGACTTGAAGAAGAATATAATAATTCCAATCCCAAAGTTTAATAAGTCACGGCTGCAAAATACTAACGCGAATTCTTTACAGACGAATGGAAAAACTGGTAGAAGCCGACCTCGAGGAAGATCAGTTTGGATTCTGTAGAAATATTGGAACACGTGAGGCAATACTGACACTACGACTTATCTTAGAAGAAAGATTAAGGAAGGGCAAACCTTCGTTTCTAGCATTTGTAGACTTAGAGAAAGCTTTTGACAATGTTGACTGGAATACTCTCTTTCAAATTCTGAAGGTGGCAGGCGTAAAATACAGGGAGCGAAAGGCTACTTACAATTTGTACAGAAACCAGATGGCAGTTATAAGAGTCGAGGGACATGAAAGGGAAGCAGTGGTTGGGAAGGGAGTGAGACAGGGTTTTAGCCTCTCCCCGATGTTATTCAATCTGTATATTGAGCAAGCAGTGAAGGAAACAAAAGAAAAATTCGGAGTAGGTATTGAAATCCATGGAGAAGAAATAAAATCTTTGATGTTCGCCGATGACATTGCAATTCTGTCAGAGACAGCAAAGGACTTGGAAGAGCAGTTGAATGGAATGGATAGTGTCTTGGAAGGAGGGTATAAGATGAACATCAACAAAAGCAAAACGAGGATAATGGAATGTAGTCTAATTAAGTCGAGTGATGCTGAGGGAATTAGATTAGGAAATGAGACATTTAAAGTAGTAAAGGAGTTTTGCTATTTGGGGAGCAAAATAACTGATGATGGTCGAAGTAGAGAGGATATAAAATGTAGACTGGCAATGGCAAGGAAAGCGTTTCTGAAGAAGAGAAATTGTTAACATCGAGTATAGATTTAAGTGTCAGGAAGTCGTTTCTGATAGTATTTGTATGGAGTGTAGCCATGTATGGAAGTGAAACATGGACGATAACTAGTTTGGACAAGAAGTGAATAGAAGCTTTCGAAATGTGGTGCTACAGAAGAATGCTGAAGATTAGATGGGTAAATCATATAAATAATGAGGAGCTATTGAATAAGATTGTGGAGAAGAGAAGTTTGTGGCACAACTTGACTAGAAGAAGGGATCGGTTGGTAGGACATATTCTGAGGCATCAAGGGATCACCAATTTAGTATTGGAGGGAAGCGTGGAGGGTAAAAATCGTAGAGGGAGACTAAGAGATGAATACACTAAGCAGATTCAGAAGGATGTAGGTTGCAGTAGGTACTAGGAGATGAAGAAGCTTGTACAGGATAGAGTAGCATGGAGACCTGCATCAAACTCAGTCTCAGGACTGAAGACCACAACAACAAGTCTAGGGACCTATGACCTCAGCAGTTTGGTCCTTTGGGAATTCACACGCATTTGAACATTTGAACAGACTGACAAAAAAGTGAAGCACCTAGAAAGGAAGGAGGAAAAGAAATGTAGTTTCAGGGTTGAGAGTATATTTGCTGATACTTAAGTGATTACAGTGTCGAGTGCAATTTGCAAAGACCTTGAAAGTACGAACCCTCTTATCAATGTGATGCTGCACCTCGCCCCTTCCCCCCTTCTGAGGGAAGTGGGTCCATAACGGTTGTGAAGGTCTTTGATATTATGGAATTGGCTGGGGGACGAGTTGTCGTTCCAGCAGGTCCCCCACATGATCTATCAGAGACATATCTGGGGATCTTCTTGGCAACAGGAGTAGTTGAGGATCAAATAGGCAGTTCATGGTGACATGTGTCAAGCGTTGTTGAAAGCTGGCACCACGATACTGCCAAATGAGACGTAACACTAAAGACACAGGATGTGTATGACGTATCATTGTGCTGAATCGCTACAGATGTGACCTGAAGTCATACCATTTGGCTTCCCACACCATGACGCCAGTTGCATCACCACTATATCTTTTTAAACATCGAAAGAATAGGATCTCTCTTTTGGTCGTGGCTATACTCGCCAACGATGATCGTTTTGGGTAGTGCAGAACCGTGATTGATCCCTGAACACAATGTGACGCCGTTCATCAGCAGGTAATACCTCTCAGTCATGGAACTATTTCAGGTGCTGCCGTTTGTGATGTGGGGTCAACGGCACATTCCGCACTTCGGCTGCTGCTAGGCTCCAACTAATGGTGTGCAGCATGACACAGAATGTTGTAGGGGCAGAATTACCTATTCTCGGATGGCAGGCGAAGGTGTGAAGGGGTTACGAAGTGCTTGGTGCACAATGCGAGGATCCACCCTTGTGGTAGTCGGACACTGTCGACCGACCTGAACCTTGAGGACAAGCATGCCTGCTCTCACGCTTCGATACAGTCCGTTATTGGGCCATTGTCACATCCCAATGTCCACGAGATCTGGAGCCGGCTGGAGTGGCCGAGCGGTTCTAGGCGCTACAGTCTGGAACAGCGCGACCGCTACGATCACAGGTTCGAATCCTGCCTTGGGCATGGATGTGTGTGATGTCCTTAGGTTAGTTAGGTTTAAGTAGTTCTAAGTTCTAGGGAACTGATGACCTCGGATGTTAAGTCCCATGTGAACCACTAGTGAAATCAGTGGTACAAAGTGCTTCTCACCAAACATCTGTCATCGTCGCAGCCAAAACAGTGTCAAAAGTATGCCCAGTAGTACTACCAGTTTTAAAAATTATTTTTTTCATTATTTGTACTATATTGTCTAGGAGACAAGGATTACTCAGTGGAAACTGCCAACTACTTATAATTTTTTTTAAACGATTTCATTTACTATGTGCCCTATAAAATTATATTGTTTACTCGCTCTCTCCTTGCTGCTTCTCTTATATAATATGACAAAATTTTCTCTCTTCATCAATTCATGCATATATAAAAAAGTTTCTTCCACTTCTGCTCCATCTATCATGGTGATGTTTCCCTCATACTGTCCCACCTAACAGTGTAAACTAGAGGAAGAGATCAAACCAGAATGCACAATGTGACTGTGGCATCACAAGTGCATGACAGACAGAAACATGAACTCAAAATCAATGTGTTGATGCTACATATAAATTGTTATGCCTGTCCTGCAATTCTACCCAAAAAAAAGATGACAAATGGCCATGTAAAAGGTTTCAAGGAACAACAATAAGAGAAAAACGAAAAAGGAAAAAATATAAAAACGAAAACCTATAAAATGACAGTAATATTAACCAACACTAAGAATATAATAGGTTAATAGAATAAAATGTCTTCTTTTTTTAAATGTATCGTTGTTAATATATTTAAATAAATATACATGGTTACAAAAAAAAGAACCACGTAATCTGGAAATCTTTGCATCATTCGACCACTCGACCAAATAGGGGCCCCCAATGAAGCATTTACAAACTGTCTCCCGTATTGTCTCACAGGAGAACGTGGCGTCTCTGTGTCCTTCACAGTGATCACTCAACATGTGACGTTGTTCACGCCTCTTATACATCCTATCAGTCCTGATAACAACATTAAACTATGAACAACACTAATGCTTTCTGGTTCAATCTGTCACAGAGAGCTGCAATTCTTAATCATATACATGCGCAGAAATGATGTGTAGATGTACAAAACTACAAAGAATCATAAGCCTGAATTTAAGACGTGTTTGTTTCCCAAATCCCGGAGGTCGTTTGTTTATTTATACGGGGGACACTGCAGTGCAAGTGAAATGCGGCATACCTCTCGAAAACTAATATCTGAACTGGCAGAATTTTTAGTTTACGATGTTGGTTAAGATTTTATGATTTTGTTTACTTACCTGAAGCACTTGTTTATTGTTGGAGAAAAAGAACAGTGTTGGATGAATTTGGGTCATTGTGTGATGCATATTAATTCACATAATTACCATTCTGGAGTTTAATATTTATTGGTATTTGATTGCAGAGAAGGAATTTGTCACAGCGTATAGGGCACCTCACGTTAACTGCACTTATATCATTATTGGTTACAGAAATGGAAGTACATTTTACTCAGACCTAATTTTAAACTGAATGACACGGTGCTAGAGGAAGTATCACATTAAAAGAAAGAAACGAGCAAGTTTTTCCATCGTTGTGAAGATCGATACAGAATTGTATGGATTCCACATCCGAAGGCTGTTTTATTGGTGAATTCATCGAGTGGAAAAGAAAAAGTACTGTATAATATAGATATAATTAAAAGATATATTTCATAAAGAACATCCCTCACAACTAGCGTAATGTTAGGTTAGCATGTGACAAACAATTGAAATTAACAAACTTAAGCCAGCAAACAGTCTGCAGAACCTAGATGATTTATTTGTTTTTCTGAGGGGAGCTGGATGTTACCTCAGTCACTTTTGACGGAGGGAAATCAAGGAGGATATACCCTTACATGTGAAACATAAACATGATTGATTAACATACAGGTATGATTGTTGCACTATTTAGCTGGTGGCCATTTATTGTTACATACAATAAGAGGACGTTCAGAGTTACAGTAGTAGGTATGTGCAGAAGAGTAAGACTAATGTGGCAGCCCGCATCTCGTGGTCGTGCGGTAGCGTTCTCACTTCCCACGCCCGGGTTCCCGGGTTCGATTCCCGGCGGGGCCAGGGATTTTCTGTGCCTCGTGATGGCTGGGTGTTGTGTCCTGTCCTTAGGTTAGTTAGGTTTAATTAGTTCTAAGTTCTAGGGGACTGATGACCATAGATGTTAAGTCCCATAGTGCTCAGAGCCATTTGAACCATTTTTTTACTAATGTGGCACAGAAGACAGATTAAAACTGAGTATGAATATGGGCTGCAATAGGAGCAGGCTACCTTGATGGACCATTTTAATTCATAACGGGGAATAAACCAGGATGGAGATGAGATACAGCACAATGTTTTAGACTAACGTTGTAGGTGACAAAGAGGTTCAAGCATTGCTACTAAAGATTTTGAAGGTTAAAGTGATTTTTTAAAATGAGAAACCTAATATTAGATTTAAGGTTTCAAAAGTTCTGCAAATTTTACGTATATAATGATATATTATTGAAGGTCGTGGCAAGATTCAATCAAGGTCAAATAAGCAAATATGTTTTTAGTTCTAGTAGGGATTAACTCAGAATAACCTCCTGTTAATACCATTTCCAGCACTACTTTCTCCTTTGATATATATATAGCCTATTCCTGAGAGCTAGAAGAATGTTTAATTTGTTTCTAACATTTTTTGGTGGTATGTAACGGTATTGGGTTTATATAAATTTTTATGGAAGATTTGGGTAATTTAGTCCATGGAACTGCCTTAATTTGAATGTGAAACTTGTACAAGCAAAGATGCTACCACCTCCACTTGGCCTGACTATCTCTTTCCAGGGCCTGTATTGGTGAAACTGGCGAAGTCCGTTTTGTAGGATATGCCGAACAACTTTATCCTCCTGCACCTCGGCGAAGAACACGTCAGGGAGGGAATACTGAGGTGGGGATGGGGGGGGGGGGGAGTGGGGGTGGTGGGAAAATTAGGTATCTATCTTAGGGGTCAATCTTCTTTCTCTCTTATGTTCTAACATCCCTAGTTTTTCTTTTCCTTTCTGTCTCCTCCTTCAGGATTATCTCGTCTATCTTTCCTCTTCACCACATTAAAAAGTCTCCATCGTGGAATTCTTCTTACATCCGTTTATTAAAACCTGTATTCACAGGCTTGCACGGTATGTAGTACACGTCCAGTGATTTTCAAAAGTTTTATGAGCATGGCTAGAAAAGGCGGAGTACTTGATTAGATGAAATGTGAGTGATTCGATTAAATGGCTACTAGACGCTAGGTCCTAGTAATGTGTTGTTCACTATAAAACATTGTAAAACTGTTTAATGATCCTTATGGATAATAAATATTTATTATCAGAGATTCCATGTCCAAAGAGTGATTACCCTGTATAATTGTTAAGAAACTTAATCAGAGTGAACCGTATACCTATGACTGGTGGTTTCCACTCTATCGTGGAGCATTCCACATGTAATAAACATGAATAAATATATTCACTGAAAATAAGATGTATTTACAACTGCAGTGGTACATTAAAGAGGGAAATAATATTAATGATTACAGTGAAGTTCGAACTTCCAGTATTTGTTTTTGATTGGCGTATCACAGCAGTAGCGGCATCATTCTCCTAAGGGGAGGAATCTATAGTGTAACATATCATTTTGGTAAAGTGATGTGTTGCACAAACATTTTTCGACCCAGCAAATGATGAACGTCACTGTAAAACGTTTATTTTCTTAATGACTTATTTGATCTATTGTTTGCATGTATGTTTTATTTATGAGCATGTATCGTGAGATGGATGGACTCAACGTATCTACAAGCCGGGACGACGATAAACATCGTACAACGCTCACAGTATCTGCTGGTCGGGCAGTTTATTCAGTGGCATAGGTTCCAGTCTTGGAGATATGGTGTGCTGCATAGAGGAAGAGCGGCTGTGAGAGCCCTATGACGTCAGGCGACTGGGGAAATGTTATTTTTAGTGATACATTCAAGTGATATCTGTTAATGAATACAGAAAGGTTCTTGGACTTTGTCCTTATCAATGCTTTTGTAATGTTCCCCATAGTGTAACAACATCGTAAAGCAAGCACTTAATGTAGCCAAGAATACAATATACGAGACCCTGTTAAAGAGAAGCTTCGCGTTTGTTTTGGGAGTTGGGTGGTGGATTGGTACTCTTGACTTCCGGCAGTAGCTGCAGCACTTCGAGAAAAGAGGCTCGTTAAGAAGCGGTTGGCGAGTGTGCAGAAATGACAAGGTGAGCAAGATGAAATTACAGGAAGTCTTGGCTCCCGATCGGACTTTACTTCGCGAAGTATTGACTCCCGATCAGACCTTACTTCGCCACCCGATATCACGGTAAAGAACTAGTAGAACAACGAACGCCATGACATGTTTCATTTTTTTGCCGGTCTTCAGTTGGCTAAGTGCAATTACATACTCATTATTTCTTACCTACGTGATTTTGGATTATAAAACTGGCATTTAGGTACGAGAACTATGTTTGATAGTGGCATTCAAAACGCAGTTCTAGAGGAACTAAAGTTATGCGCAACATTATCCAAAAATTAAGCAGAATTAAAATACGAACACGTATTTCCTCAGCGCGACTTCTATCTTTTTGTATAACAACGTCGACTTTGTATAAGACATTTAGCATACAATAGTGCCCAAAACAAATATTTAGAAAGTTTATAAAACAGAAAATGTACTCAAAAAACGCGGAAAAATATATTTCACGAAAACAAAGTTGTCCATAATGAATATCGATACCAATACAAGCTGTGACGTAACAGTTGGAGGTGAAAGAATTCTATCACCAGTCGATCTTATACCTGAGAACGGTCCTGATGGAGGGTTTGACTGATTTAGGAGTTCGTCTCACCAATGCATTGCAGATATGTCCTGTACAATACAGATCCTGTGTTCATGCAGCTGATATTTTTTCCTGTAACTAATCATTCACCAGAGCACCTCAACTGAACGCTGTTACATTAAGAGGAACTCCGGACCAGGGGCACTTCGGATGTACTTTTGCAGTGTGTCATCTTTGCGGCTCAGTGTAATAACAGTATTATTCTGACCACAAGGGCCGGCCGGTGTGGCCGAGTGGTTCTAGATGCTTCAGTCCGGAACCGCGCGACCGCTACGGTCGCAGGTTCGAATCCTGCCTCGGGCATGGATGTGTGTGATGTCCTTAGGTTTGTTAGGTTTAAATAGTTCTAAGTTCTAGGGGACTGATAACCTCAGCTGTTAAGTTCAAAAATGTTCAAGTGTGTGTGAAATCTTATGGGACTTAACTGCTAAGGTCATCAGTCCCTAAGCTTACACACTACTTAACCTAAATTATCCTAAGGACAAACACACACACCCATGCCCGAGGGAGGACTCGAATCTCCGCCAGGACCAGCCAGCTGTTAAGTCCCATAATGCTCAGAGCCATTTGAGCCATCTGACCCACAGTGATGACATGGAGCTCCGTATGGCCATACAATGTATTGCACCCCCCCGCCCCCCATATATACTATGTGTTCAAAAGTATCTGGACGCCTGACTGAAAATGACTTACAAGTTCGTGGCGCCATCCATAGTTGATGCTGGAATTCAGTACGGTGTTGGCCCACCCTTAGCTTTGATGACAGCTTCCACTCTCGCAGGCATACGTTCAATCAGGTGCTAGAAGGTTTCTTGAGGAATGGCAGCCCATTCTTCACGGAGTGCTGCACTGAGAAGAGGTATCGATATCTGGCGGTGAGGCCTGACACGAAGTCGGTGTTCGAAAACATCCCAAAGGTGTTCTATAGGATTCAGGTCAGGACTCTGTGCAGGCCAGTCTATTACAGGGATGTAATTATCGTGTAACCACTCCGGCAAGGTTCGTGCACTATGAACAGGTGCTCGATTGTGTTGAAAGAGGCAATCGCCATCCCCGAATTGCTCTTCAACAGTTGGGAAAGCAAGAACGTGCTTAAAACGTCAATGTAGGCGTGCGCTGCGATAATATCACGCAAAACAACAAGGGGTGCAAGCCCCCTTCGTGAAAAACACGACCACACCATAACACCGCCGCCTCCGAATTTTACTGTTGGCACTACACACGCTGGCAGACGACGTTCACCAGGCATTCGCCATACCCACACCCTGCCATCGGATCGCCACATTGTGTACCGTGATTCGCCACTCCACACAATGTTTTTCCACTGCTCAGTCGTCCAATGTTTACGCTCCTTAGACCAAGCGAGGAGTCGTTTGGCATTTACCGGCGTGATGTGTGGCTTATGAGCAGCCGCTCGACCATGAAATCCAAGTTTTCTCACCTCCCGCGTAACTGTCGTAGTACTTGCAGTGGATCGTGATGCAGTTTTGAATTCCTGTTTGAAGGTCTGGACAGATGTCTGCCTATTACACATTACGACCCTCTTCGACTGTGCCGGCCGAAGTGGCCGAGCGGTTCTGGGCGCTTCAGTCTGGAACCGCGCCACCACTACGGTCGCGGGTTCGAATCCTGCCTCGGGCATGGATGTGTGTGATGTCCTTAGGTTAGTTAGGTTTAAGTAGTTCTAAGTTCTAGGGGACTGATGACCTCAGCAGTTAAGTCCCATAGTGCTCAGAGCCATTTGAACCTCTTCGACTGGCAGCGGTCTCTGTAAGTCAACAGATGAGGTCGGCCTGTACGCTTTTGTGTTGTACGTGTCCCTTCACGTTTCCACTTCACTATCACGTCGGAAACAGTGGCCCAAGGATGTTTAGGAGTGTGTTAATCTCACGTACAGACGTATGACACAAGTGACACCCAATCACCTGACCACGTTCGAAGTCCGTGAGTTCCGCAGATCGCCACATTCTGCTCTGTCACGATGTCTAATGACTACTGAGGTCGCTGCTATCGAGTACGTGGCAGTAGGTGGCAGGACAATGCACCTAATATGAAAAACGTATGTTTTTGTGGGTGCCCGCATACTTTTGATCACATAGCGTATGCTCATATGAGACGAGAATCATTTGAACTTCAATTTATCCATGTTGGATGTAAGTGATTGAGGTCAGCGATTGTGTTATAAATTGATGAAACAATTATTAGTGCTTCAGCCACTTGTTACTGATATTTATTAGCATGATGCGTTTCGACAGCATGCTACCATCATCAGTTGCATTACATTTACATGTACATTGTATTAATCTGAAGTGTAACGACGATGATTTTCTTGGTGTGTCTGTGAGGTTATGTACAAAATTTAACTGTGTACATACAAATTCATTTATTTTAATGTATAACTAAGGGAGGTTGTATGTTTAAATAATTTCATTTACTTATTTACTTATATTTTTGTTGAAAATTTATTTACCTGGCACATATAGCACAATATCAAATATGTCATCGTCAATTTCACATTCACTTGCTTACGTTCCAAGCACTCCTAATAGCTAAGATAAACTTATTTCAGTTGCTAAGGTAGTACAGACAAGGCAAGTACAAGCTCTTGTATGTAAGCATGTTTATGTCATGATATATATATTAGATATTACCAATGATTGGTTGTTTTTTGTGTTATTTTGTAACGATGAGACAGTACTTGTTTTCAGTTAACCCTTTATATCAATAAGATAAGCATTCCACATTGGGGAAAGTTTTGAAGAAATTTGATTTTTTACTTATCATTTAGCCTGTTACCATGTGGTACGTCATGAATGAAAATTTCTAGTTCTTTATACAAGTTCATTTAGTGGCTCTCGTTCATTTTATGTAACATACCAGGTGTACCTCATGAGATTAGTCAGGTGCATTTGCTCTCGGGTTACGGCAGAATTTTGTAATTTCGTTTTTGCAATGTGCAGCTCGAGTTATCCCAAACAGACACTTCCCACCACGTCTTTCATGTGAGACCCAGTGTAGACAGAAAGATTCATTTCTTTTACCATTACAAACAAAATTATTTTTAAAGCGGAATTTTACGTGCCCGTCCCAAAGTAGTCTAATGTGTTATTCATCGATTTGTATGAAAGGGACAGTATAACACGAAGAATAGCCAGTACTCAATCAGTGACAGCATTGTACATGCCCTCGCTGACTGCTAAAGCCATGCTGCAGTGCTGCTCGGTCTCTGCTACAGCACTAATTGTTCATTGCATTTTACTGTCTCTTTGAATACATATCGATAAAAGGAACATAGTACTAGTCTAATCTGGGATCAGTCTGGCGAATGGACACTCAACATTCCTCTTTAAAAATAATTGTTTGTAATGGGAAGCAAATCGACGCTTTCAAGCGACAATGAGCGTCACAATGATGAGATGATGGGCAGTATTTGTTTGGGTTGACTCCAGCTTAGCATTGCAACAACGAAAATGCAAATTTCTGCCAAAACACCCGAGAAATGCACTTGACGACTTTTAAAAGGGACATTCTGCGTAAATCATTCGCGGTATATTGTAATGGATGGCCAGTATCCTTAATATGGGTAATTATTGCTGGCTTAGTATAACTGTTCGTGTGGTAGGCTTTTATGTGTTCATTGTATCTTTGTTGGAAGTCTTTGTCAGTCTGGCCTACACAGACGGCTTGTCATATGTTAGACCTACACATTACTTTAAAAATGCCTGAATGCATGCGTTAATTTGTATGTGTAATTATATTGCGTCTCAGTGCGTATTGCAGTTTCTATAGGTGGTGAAAGAGAGGTTATTGTTGTGTGGTGGGAAAATATTTACTACTAGCAGAGGAATCTAGTGCTGCCCAGGTGTTTATGAATTCCAGTCTTCTATTAGAACAACTCCTCCTTACTCCTCACCCCATCCATCTCCTTCTCTCTGTTCCCTATCCATCTTCTTATCCCCTCCAACTACACTCCAGGAAATTGAAATAAGAACACCGTGAATTCATTGTCCCAGGAAGGGGAAACTTTATTGACACATTCCTAGGGTCACATACATCACATGATCACACTGACAGAACCATAGGCACATAGACACAGGCAACAGAGCATGCACAATGTCGGCACTAGTACAGTGTATATCCACCTTTCGCAGCAATGCAGGCTGCTATTCTCCCATGCAGACGATCGTAGAGATGCTGGATGCAGTCCTGTGAAACGGCTTGCCATGCCATTTCCACCTGGCGCCTCAGTTGGACCAGCGTTCGTGCTGGACGTGCAGACCGCGTGAGACAACGCTTCATCCAGTCCCAAACATGCTCAATGGGGGACAGATCCGGAGACCTTGCTGGCCAGGGTAGTTGACTTACACCTTCTAGAGCACGTTGGGTGGCACGGGATACATGCGGACGTGCATTGTCCTGTTGGAACAGCAAGTTCCCTTGCCGGTCTAGGAATGGTAGAATGATGGGTTCGATGACGGTTTGGATGTACCGTGCACTATTCAGTGTCCCCTCGACGATCACCAGTGGTGTATGGCCAGTGGAGGAGATCGCTCCCCACACCATGATGCCGGGTGTTGGCCCTGTGTGCCTCGGTCGTATGCAGTCCTGATTGTGGCGCTCACCTGCACGGCGCCAAACACGCATACGACCATCATTGGCACCAAGGCAGAAGCGACTCTCATCGCTGAAGACGACACGTCTCCATTCGTCCCTCCATTCACGCCTGTCGTGACACCACTGGAGGTGGGCTGCACGATGTTGGGGCGTGAGCGGAAGACGGCCTAACGGTGTGCGGGACCGTAGCCCAGCTTCATGGAGACGGTTGCGAATGGTCCTCGCCGATACCCCAGGAGCAACAGTGTCCCTAATTTGCTGGGAAGTGGCGGTGCGGTCCCCTACGGCACTGCGTAGGATCCTACGGTCTTGGCGTGCATCCGTGCGTCGCTGCGGTCCGGTCCCAGGTCGACGGGCACGTGCACCTTCCGCCGACCACTGGCGACAACATCGATGTACTGTGGAGACCTCACGCCCCACGTGTTGAGCAATTCGGCGGTACGTCCACCCGGCCTCCCGCATGCCCATTATACGCCCTCGCTCAAAGTCCGTCAACTGCACATACGGTTCACGTCCACGCTGTCGCGGTATGCTACCAGTGTTAAAGACTGCGATGGAGCTCAGTATGCCACGGCAAACTGTCTGACACTGACGGCGGCGGTGCACAAATGCTGCGCAGCTAGCGCCATTCGACGGCCAACACCGCGGTTCCTGGTGTGTCCGCTGTGCCGTGCGTGTGATCATTGCTTGTACAGCCCTCTCGCAGTGTCCGGAGCAAGTATGGTGGGTCTGACACACCGGTGTCAATGTGTTCTTTTTTCCATTTCCAGGAGTGTATATTTCCATCTCCTCCTTCCTCCTCTCTCTGCCCATCTCCTCCTATCCCATCCCTCTCTCAGTCCACCTCTTCCCTCTCCTTCTCTCTGCCCATCTTGTGTCGCCTCTATCTGCCCACTCTCCCCTTTTTCTGTCCATCCTTCTTCTCTCTCTCCAAACTATCCAAGTCCTCCTCCGCCTCCCTCTGCCAAACTCCTCCTGCCCCTCTCTCGCAATTTCTTCCTCCCTCCTCTCCTCCATCTCTTGCTCCCCTCTCTCTGTCCATATTCCTCTCCTCTTTATCAGCCCACTCCTCCACCTTTTTCTACCCATATTTCCTCTCTACGTACATCTACTCCTCCCCCTGTCTCTGTCCATCTCCTCCAGCCTCCCTCTGTTGCCATCTCCTCTTTCCCCTCTCTCGTCCATCTCCAACTCCTCCCTCTCTCTGTCCATCACTTCCTCCCTCATTCTATCTTCTCCTCCTCAGCTCTCTCCATCTCCTCCTTCATTCTCCATCTGCACATCTCCTCAAGACACTGACAGCACAAATAAGAGACAAACTTCATACTTTTAAAGGTGATCCAGCTCAACTAAATACAGAAAATATACACTAACAGGTGGCTTTCGAACATTTTTACATCACTCCTTCTCTCTCATCCATACCCTACCCTTGGTGGCAGTGAAGAATCTTATTCCTACAGTAATTTAATACAAATGCTAAGTCATGTACCTTACATGTTTGGTTGAAATTTCTCTAGGTGTTCCTGAATTAAGTTTCACTATCCCCTGATTTCCCTTCCCACTCACACAGAAAGTAGGTGGTTCTTAACCACATACAGAAAGCAACCGTTAAAGTCCCAATTACTTAAAAATTCTAATTCCTCATATAAAACAGTTTCAAACCTATTGCTTTTCAATTATGTAATATGTTAAATATTTTACTTTAAGCATGTAAGAGATTAAAATTAAGAAGAAGTTTGAAATAATATTTAGAGTTTCTTGGAAGTCGCTAGGTGCCCCCGTTATCAAGCACTGGATGAGTAGCGTGCGAGTAATTTACGCTCCGTGTAAAGAAAAACTTGTTTTTCACTTATCTTAACGTTTATGACGTCATATCTCCGGAACTGTGTGTAGTACAGTGATAGAGTTTTGCAAGTACAAGAAAGAAATTTATGCTACATTTGACAAAAGAAGATACAAGTTGATAAGTCACATCGTGAGGCATCAAGGAATTGTCAGATTGGTAAAAAAGGGGAATGACGAGGATAAACACTGTAGGTCGGGACTAAGGACTGAATAAAGTAAGCACGTTCAAATGAATGTAGATTGTAGTAGTTATGTAAAGATGTAGATGCTTACACAGTATGGACCACGTTGGGAGCTGTATCGAACCAGGGTGCGAACTAAAGACTAAAGCGACAGCAGCAACAACAACAACAATTTCCACAACATAAATTTCTGTCGGAAACGGTGAAGCTGAACACAATTCGCGTAAGATAGGCGGAAAGTCGCTTAAGAATACACATACACTATATGACGGATCAAACACTCGTAGTTAATTCTGTGACTGACTTGATACATTAGGTTTACTTTCATACATATAACATTTCTTGACTGTTATCGCTTTGCCGCAATGGCTATCCTATTTAGGATTAAACCATCCTTTTACCTTATATTTTTCACTATTTCGTAGTTTCGGAAAGGTAGTCATTCTCAAGTGCAAGATATAGCACGTTAAATGCACATACTTGGTTTAGTCAACGGTTTTGTCTGCGCCACACAAATTTAGAAGCACAGCTTGGTTGGCAAACTTTAGTGTTACAGGCATGACACCACTTATCCGACTTGTAAGTGACTATCAGTGTAACTACTGCTATACTGACACTTGATGTCATGTCTATAATTTCTAAAGAACGCTTTTCATCTACTGTTGTGCGAAGTTGGTAAGTACGCTGACCCGTAACAGAAGTGTGTGCCTTCAACGGGCTATATTTTACACTCGAAAACTATTACACTGACAAAACTACGTATTTGTGATATTTCAGTCCTAACAATAACAGCCAGTGCAAGCTGATGTCATTAAAGAAATGTATCATGGCTGTGGGCTCCATCTCAAACTCTCTTAACGTACAAACAAAAAATTCTATCCCTCAGAGTGTCTGCTATCACATAACGATACGCTAGTTGGCATTTATGAATTCGGAAGAACCTGCTGCTTCGTGAATCTTGAATGTATGAATGACAATGAACCAGTTCAAGCCACATTCTAAAGGTGCCAGGGATTTTCTTGTGTCGTTGCAAGTTCTCGAAGGCGTCAGAACGCGAAACAGAAGATAAATTTCTACCAGTTTGTCTTTGGCATCTTAAACATGTATGGAAATTACACACCTCGAAGCTCTATAACCAGTTGTCTTACGTAAAATGCGTCAACTTACACTAATTTCCATAAAACTGGGAAAATACAAAAACAGCTAGTTAGTTAATTAGGTATATGCTCCATGGATATTTTTACACGATAGATCATAATGATGTAAAACCAGTCATTCCACATTCACATTGCAAATTAATTTGTACATGTGGTTACAATCTAAACATTTCTGATGTATCACAAAAAAGACATACAGATGTGAGTTAGCAATTCCTACCCACCACCTTTCGCACATTTCAGTGATAGAAATTCTTCTACGGAATGAAAGGAGTTGTCAAGAAAAAACCTTACTTAGTTTTTTTTTCTTTCAAATTTTACTTTGCTGTCTGTCAGACATTTTATATTACTGGGTAAGTGACCAGAAATTTTTATTGCAGCATTATGCACCCCGTTATGCATTGAAAACTACCTTAATGTGATGCAATGAATTTCATTTTTCCTTCAGGTATTGTAATTATGTACATCATTGTTCCTTTTGAACTGTAGTGCATTATTTACAACAAACTTCATGAGGGGGTAAATATACTGTGAAGTGGTAGTCAGAATGCCAAACTCCTCTAACAGATGTCTAAAAAGTGGTCGTGGGTGAGTACCACATATTATTCTTATTGTACGTTTTTGTGTAATGGAAAGCTTCTTTCTTGAAAATGAGATACCCCAGAACTTCATTCCAAACGACACTATTGAATAAAAATACAGAAAATATGTCAAATTACTTATATGTGTCTCCCTAAGCAGCGGGCCTCTGTGGTCGAGCGGTTCTAGGCGCTTCAGTCCGGAACCGCACTGTTGCTACGGTCGCAGGTTCGAATCCTGCCTCAGGCATGCATGTGTGTGATGCTCTTAGGTTAGTTATGTTTAAGTAGTTTCTAAGTCTAGGGGACTGATGACCTCTGATGTTATGTCCCATAGTGCTTAGAGCCATTTCAACCATTTTCTCCCTAAGCTTTGCAGTGTTTCTGAATGCAAATTTGGTGAACTAAGTTGCTTTAGGAGTTCAAAAATGCGCTTTTTCCAATTTAAATACTCATCTATATTTGCACCTAAGAATATTGACGTTTCCACTCAATTTATTATTTTCTCACCACTAGTTGCGCTTATCACAGGTGTAGTACTCCTAGATGTTGAAAGGTGGCTACACTGAGCCACTGCGCCAGAGATTGCGCCAAAGAGTATTATTAAGCCGCCTCCACGGTGCTTGTCGAGAGCTCGTAGAAGTCAGTGCTTGGAGAGAGCTCGTAGTAGTCAGTGCCTGTCGAGGACTCGGGGTAGTCTGTGCTGAGATGTTGTAGCAGAGAGTGTTTGTTGAGATGTGCTATTAGGCAGTGCTTGCTGAGATGTGATATTGGAGAGTTCTGGTTGAGATATAATGTAAGGATTAGAATGATTTTCATCAATATAAATGAGGTAATTAACTCCGTTTGTTTTTATTTCAGTATCCTAAATAATGCGTCATTACAGGTTCAGTCAACAAAGCATCTGGCATGTGTTCTTGTATTAGAGTTTAATTCTGCTTTCCTTACGCAATTATAGTATTTGTAATTTTCTTTTATCACGTCAGTATAAATGGTATTTGAAATTTCTTGTCTTGTTGAAGAAGAACCGTGCCAGATGTGTGCGTTGAGTCACACTCCCACAAACAGAACAATTACATTTGTGCTTTGGTTTTGTAGGTTTTATAGTTGCTGGGGACTTAATTAATTAACTGTGTTTATGAAAATTTTCATTTCATTCTTTGTTGTTGTTCTTTGCAGTCAGATAGCGTAATAATTCTAGTCAGGGCCAACCGATTACGAGACACAACGTAATCGGACACACAGATACCAAAAATTAAAACGTATTTTCAATCATATTTAATTAAGCCCCCATGCACGTGGCGACCGCTGCTTCGGATCGTCCCTTGGATTCTTCTGATTGTAAAAATAGTAGATGGTAGTATTGTTGTAGTAATTTGTAGTTAGTAATTGTAGTCTATTTTGCATGTGTAGATTTGGTAATTGTCATTCTTCTAATGGTATTTTTTCTCAGAATTTGATTTGTTGTCTTGTTTACGCGTTTGACAATCTAGTGCAATTATGTCAATTGTTTGTTGATCGTGTTTGAGGGAAACATTTCATGTGAATGGTATTGTTGGAGATAAGGAGTCATTGTGTGTAATTTTCGTACAGTGACGAATTTTTTGTATGTTTTGTAAATGATTACGCGATCTATGAAAAAGGCGAAAATGATGAATAGTGAGAATGATGAAATTGTTGACATGGCGAACTCGCCAACACAGGACAACAGTATGATGAATAATGGAGTTGAAAATAATTTAATAAGTCGGGAAGACAGTCCGGAACCATTTCAAAATTTTTCTCAATCAGAAAATTCACAGAATCTGAGATTAACGACAGAAGATTCTGGAATAGTATCGAACACAGATAGCCTTATGGCTATGCAGAAGGAAGTTAATTTTGCGGGAAATGTTAGGGGCGAAAAGAATTCTGAACAATTTAATATGGAGCAGTTGATGAGTGCTATATTAAATTTGGGATCACAAATAGGAACAATGGAAACACGGATGGGAACAATGGAAACTCGGTTAGGATCTGAATTTAAAACAGAGATGGGAACTTTACGATCTGAATTTATAACAGAGATGGGAACTTTGGAAACACGGTTAGACTCACGAATAGGGACATGTTTCAAAAATATGAAAGATGAATTAAAGAAAGAAATCAGAGAAGAAGTACAACCAATTTTGAATGCTCACAATAATAGATTAATTGCAGTAGAAATCAGACAAAAGGAACAGGATAGAGAACAGGAAGAAAGAGATCGCGTGATAGTACAGAAATTTTCAGAGTTAAATTTACAACGTGCAAAAGATAAGGAAGAAATATTTGAGAGAATCGAGGAATCCGTACCAAATGACAGATTAAATAACCTAACACAACAATATGAACAGCTAGCTACCAAATGTGTCAATACTGAAACCCGAGTCGCGACACTTACGGAAGACGTAAATAAACAGAAAGAAAAAATAGGTGATTTAGCGGAAAGAGTTGAGGAGATTTCAGACAAATTGACAAATCTTAGTTTAAGTGGGGACAGAGATTCAGATGATACAGGACCATTGCCATTTGCAGAAACCGAAGAGTATCAGAACATAAATAAGCATGTTGAAAATCAGGGAAAATTTAATGAACGCGTGAAAAGGGAATTTGAGGCATTACGAGAGCAAGTCAAACAAATTGAAGGCGAAATAGTAGGAAAGGACAGTAGAAGAAACTTAGAATCACAGATAGCAGAGGGGTATGAAGAAAATAATTTGTTTCATTTACGGGATGCGACAAGAGAGCGCCAGGCGCGCGAACTTGACAATAATCGTCATTGGGACTGGGACAGACGCGGTAGGTCTTTGTCGCCACGAGGCGAAAACTTTGACTATAAACACTTTTTGACTGTTCGGAAATTTAAGATCTTCCGCAATTATAAGAATGACATACATCCATGTTCATGGTTAGATCAATTTATGTACGCACTCCCACCAAATTGGCCACTAAGTCACAAACTGGAATTTATGTGTGGATATTTAGAAAACGAACCGGCGACGGGGATGCGCGCACTCATTAGAGATTGTAATAAACTGAATGATTTTTATCATGCATTTCTATCGGCATATTGGTCCGAAAACACGCAAGACAGAGTCAAGCATAGTCTGATTATGCAGTGTAATTTTAAACAGTCTGAGTTCCGCATGCCGGCAGAATACTTTGAAGATATGATTCGAAAGAATCAGTTCCTGTCCAACCCTTGTAGCCCGACTGAATTAATTGGCATTTGTTTAACTAAGCTGCCACAATCCATAAGACAAATTGCCTTAGCCGGAAGATGTAAAGACGACATTGAGACTTTTAAGACTTTGCTACAAGAACTTGAGTATGACAACGACGACGGGACTTCTTGTAACTTTTTCAGTAACAGTAATTACAATAGATTTTCAGAGAAAAGAGATAGTGATCGGAACGGGCGTTATATGGGTAATTTTGAGAATGACAGACGTAACAGACAGGACAATAGATACCAGCCTTATGACAATAACAGACGTTCTAACAGAAATTACACAGACAATTATAACAACGGTAATTCGTACCGGAATGATCAATCATACGGAAACAGTAATCGGTATTATCAAGACAGAAATTATTCAAACAGTAATAGAAATTCTTACTACAGAAATAATCAGGGTAGTAGATACAACAATAATTTCAGAAGTGACAGTCGAAATTATACAAGATGTAGTTATGCAGACAGACAGGAAAACAGAAATTTTAATAACAGACACAACCAAGAATTTGCATCTAACAGACAGGAGGAACCTAATTGGCATCCTCCACGTGACAGAACTTCTGAGAGACAAGTGCAAATCGTTGAAATTGATCCGCGAAATGACGCGAATAATCAAAGACGTGACGCAAACAATCGACAATGACTTGTAGCTTCGGCTTCTGGCAGCAATATAGACGGTTCAGAAAGTAATGACACTACGACTTTACACTACGTACGCCTGGAAGACATGAGAGTCATTTTGCTAGACGAAAAGGAAAATAATGTAGACGCATTTTTACACCCTGTTATTGAAGTTTGTGTGGGTAAGAATAAGTTCACTGCAGTTTTAGATTCTGGGAGCCCATTGAATGTCATTAGTGAATCAGTTTTTCGTATATGTGAAAGAACTATTGCCTGTCCTGTGTTACCTATTTCTAAAACTACAATTCGAGGTGCTATTTCTGGAAAAAGTGTGGAAGTCAAACAACAGACCAACTTAAATTTCATTTGTCAAGGATACGAATTTTCTGCTAATTTTATTATTGTGCCATTACTCAGTACACAAATTATATTAGGTATGGAGTTTCTTAACGCACATAAGGCAATTTTGAACTTTAAAGAAGGAAGTGTGAATTTGACTGTTGCTGGAATGCCGAAATGTTTGAAATTTTTCGAGTGTTTAACAAGATCTGAGTCAGATACAAAATGTTTAAGGTTTCTTACTTCTGATGTTTTCGTTGAGCATTATGACGACAGTGTGTTTATTCATGACAATGACAATAGATACAGAGACGCGATGGATGATATAATTAATAGCGAAGAATTAATTAATGAAAAGGTTAAGAAAGCTGAAGTGCCAGATGACGTTGCAAGAGAAGAGCTGCACCACATTTTGACTTCACATGCTACAGTATTTAGTCATCACACAGGAACTATACAAGGCTTACAATATTTATTTAAAGTAAAAGAACACACACCATTTCGCGGGAAAACGTACGCTATTCCTTTGGCTTACAGAGACAAGGTTAAGAATGAACTTCAGTACATGTTAGATCAGGGCATTATTGAGCCTGCAGTCAGTCCTTATACTAGCCCATTACATGTCGTTCTTAAAAAGGATGGGTCAATTCGTTTGGTTCTGGATTCCAGACAGATAAATAATATCATCATTCCTGAAACTGACCGTCCACAAAATTTAGATGAACTTCTTCAACATTTTCATGGAATTAAAGTTTTATCCACGATTGACATGCGCGCAAGTTTTTGGCAAATAGAACTCCACCCTGATTGTAGAAAATATACTGCCTTTTTAGCCTTTGGTAACTGTTACGAGTTTCGGAAATTACCGTTTGGACTTACTGTATCTTCTGCAGCATTCATTCGTAGCTTAAATGAAATTTTACCTGTTTATCTTCGTGACAACATTACTTCATATGTTGACGATATTCTCATTGCTAAACGTTCTTGGAGTGAGCACAACAAAATTTTGGATTCATTGTTACGTATCTTTGCAAGAGTTGTCATTACAGTGAACTTAGAAAAATCTGAATTTGGTCGTTCTCAGGTGAAATTTCTCGGTCACATTATTTGTACAGAAGGTATTCTTCCTGATCCAAAAAAAAAAAAAAAAATTAGACGCTATTCGTAATTATGCTGTTCCTACCACAAAACGTGAGGTTCGTAGTTTCCAAAATTTTTGTGGAATGATATACTTTTGAAAAATTTTTGTGGAATGACATACTTGTGAGAAACTCACAGCTAGATGCAAACATGCGGAGAATACAAGGATACCGCGCTGTGTTTTGGCGGCGGCACATACTCAAAGCAACAGTCAAGTCTGCGCGCCGCACAAAGCAGTCGTTGACCGCAAACAGTTGCTTCCTACGTCACGCGCCTACAGCTGATCGAGCGCTCAGTGCGAATGCACTGACAGCCGTAAACAAATACACAGTCTAATTTCTCCGATTAAATTCAGTATAAAGCTATAGTGACTTGATGAATTATGTTATTAACATTCAGTATTTTGCAGGATACGGTTGTATAAAATATTTAAGAACTTCAGGTAAATTCTGTGTGTCTCCGACGTTAAGAGGACTTGCTATCGAGAAATTTTCAGGAAGAATGTAATTTCGAAGAAGAAACTAATAAACTAAAAAGGGTAACTATTAATTGAGTTTATTTTTCAGGTAACATATTTCCACTTAGGTACGTACTTTAGACGTAATTTGCTGCTCGCGATTACGTGATTCATACTTTGTGCTAATTTCATGTTCTATGAATTTACGTGTGAAGCGACGTGCTTGCGTACATTTGCTGATTTTTGTCAATGTTTTATTAATGAACGGGGTTGTTATTTGTATATATTATGCATCGCTTGGCTGCACTGCTTTTTCACTGATATCATATTTTTTAATTATGTGCCTGCTGTGCTTATTTATTTAAATTATAATTGTCACCTGATTAATTGTGCTGATGTGGTTACGTATGTAAGTTATACTTTGTGATTTACCTGCTTGCGCCTTCATGTTTACTTATTGAGATGACATATGAACATTTATTTGCTTATGCTGATATGATGCTAGTGACATGTTTACTGCTTTACGTATGGATTGCATATTAATACATATCTGTTGTTGTCATAACTACTCTTTAATTTGGTGTATAGAAATGCTGATATACTGTGTACAAACATAGAGTTTAGGTCACACTATTGGATTAATTATAGATTGTTCGCTTGGCGGAGCCTCGTTGTAGGAATTGTGCTGAATCCACTTGTTGACATTCTGTTCTCTACTGGTATATTTACTCGCTAGTGCTTGTTTTGCTTACGCTCAGTGCCTTATATTTTTAAGATAAGAAAATGAACTGCTATAATTCGACGAACGACATTGGTACAAAGAATTTCGTTGAAGCCACATGAGCTGAGGTTTTATGGAAGCTGTATAACTTTATGCTAATAGGAAGGAGGCTAACGACATGACATACTATTACTAGGTTTAGACCAGTAACAATTATTACACTGCATTTTTCGCGAGCAATTGAAATGGGAAGTGACACTTGACACAAGAAATACTCCACATGTTTGCTTCTGTTTGCCATAATTCTTGAAGTGGTGTACACACTGTGAAATACTGTATTATGCTCATTCACATTCCGTAATCGTATTTAATTACTGAGAGTTATTCGAGCTAAATCTGTTAGAGGTCATGTATGCATTTCTTTGTTTATAATTCATAATAAGCAGAAGATTTGGGTCAGATGGATTACACAGAGGTTGTGTGTTGACAATGTGTCTTCAGATTGTATGGGAGGATGAACTGAAGTTTGCACTAGGATTTTATCTGTACTTGTTCGAGGAGACTGACTAGAGGAAAGAGTTGTGTTGGAAGTGAGATGATATTGGCAATAAGGTTCATATGTATTAACGCATTGAAGAGGTATTATTGAGGTATTATTGAGATTGTGTGAAGTTGATGATTATTGGAGTTTTGGTGGATAAGAGGTAAAGTAAGTGAGATGCATATTTTTTTTTGTTGGTCTTATGGAACAAGGAGGATGAAGATAGCAGACTAGAACACTAAAGTAGAAGGAAGATAGTCTATACACACACTTTGTTAAATCACTAAGCAGTATATACTTTTTTTGAAGAGAGGAAGTATTTGCATATATTGGCTCACTGACAGTTGTTCAACAACAGTACATTTGATCTGGCTTGGCAAACATTGGTCTTGACATGATGACTATGACGTTGACCTAACTATTATTGACTGTTATACATTGCTGCCACTACTACTTGATACACATGATGAACATCAGATTTTGCAGAATTTCATTTACACAGTTAACACCATTCAATTACACAGTAGTACTTAATGTGGATGAAAGATGAATGAGTGTGTTTTGTGTGTTTTCCTTTCCTAATCCTACCCACCTATCTCGTAAATATTATTTTGTTTGTAGTGGCTTGCACTGACACCCATAAATATTATAGGTTTACTGATATTTGAGTATTTGTAATAGATAATATGAAAATTATCTGACATTTGTGTGTTTGTTATGATTTGTATGTTTAGTGTAAAAGCATTTGTATGTGCATTCAAACTATTGTTCATGCCTGAACTGTCTGATTAGTGATGGTAAATATTATGAACTGTTACCTGCACTTTTTCAACATAATGTGTGACACTTAGGAATGATTAATTTCTGCTGATGAACTGTGTGATCAGTGATAGTGAATATTATGGACTGTTACTTGTACTTTTTCTACATGATTGGTGCCACTAGGACATGTTTAATTTCTGCTGATGAACAGTGTGATCAGGGATAGTGAATATTATGGACTGTTACTTGTACTTTTTCTACATGATTGGTGTCACTAGGACATGTTTAATTTGTGCTTATATACTCTGATGAACAGTGTGATCAGTGATAGTGAATATCATGGACTGCTCTCTGAACCTGCTCATCATTGCTAGGTGCAACTGATGGACTACTTGTATGGAAATGAAGTCACTTGTTGCTGCCTGCACCTACTCAACATTGCTGGGTGCCACTGATGGACTGCCTCTACTGAACTAATGTGACTTGTTGCTGTGTGTACCTCTTCAACTTTACTGGGTGCCACAGATAGAACTGCTTCTACTGAAATGATGTCACTTGTTGGTGTCTGCACCTGCTCAACATTGCTGGGTGCAACTGATGGACTGCTTCTACTGAAATGATGTCACTTGTTGGTGTCTGCACCTGCTCAACATTGCTGGGTGCAACTGATGGACTGCTTCTACTGAAATGATGCCACTTGTCGGTGTCTGCACCTGCTCAACATTGCTGGGTGCAACTGATGGACTGCTTCTACTGAAATGATGTCACTTGTTGGTGTCTGCACCTGCTCAACATTGCTGGGTGCAACTGATGGACTGCTTCTGCTGAAACGATGTCACTTGTTGGTGTTTGCACCTGTTGACCATTGTTGGGCTGGAATTATCAACTATTTGTTTTTTTTTTGAATAATTAAAAGTATTTTATGTGAACATTTGTATAAACTAATTTTTTGTGTATTGTGTAAACTATTATGTAAAGCCACATGTATGAAAGAATTTGTATTGCCTACTGCATTTTATATATTAGGTTATTGAAAGGTCAGTGCAAAGCCAAAATTTTAAGTAATTATGTGATATTTAGGTATTAATATTATCTTTTATTTTTGTCTGTATTTTTCTGGACGAATTTGGTGGTATTTTCACCACCAATGCTGGCAAAAAATACCATCAAATTCTGGCCTGTGGAGGAGGGGCATATGAAAGGTGGCTACACTGAGCCACTGCGCCAGAGATTGCGCCAAAGAGTATTATTAAGCCGCCTCCACGGTGCTTGTCGAGAGCTCGTAGAAGTCAGTGCTTGGAGAGAGCTCGTAGTAGTCAGTGCCTGTCGAGGACTCGGGGTAGTCTGTGCTGAGATGTTGTAGCAGAGAGTGTTTGTTGAGATGTGCTATTAGGCAGTGCTTGCTGAGATGTGATATTGGAGAGTTCTGGTTGAGATATAATGTAAGGATTAGAATGATTTTCATCAATATAAATGAGGTAATTAACTCCGTTTGTTTTTATTTCAGTATCCTAAATAATGAATCATTACAGGTTCAGTCAACAAAGCATCTGGTATGTGTTCTTGTATTAGAGTTTAATTCTGCTTTCCTTACGCAATTATAGTATTTGTAATTTTCTTTTATCACGTCAGTATAAATGGTATTTGAAATTTATTGTCTTGTTGAAGAAGAACCGTGCCAGATGTGTGCGTTGAGTCACACTCCCACACACAGAACAATTACATTTGTGCTTTGGTTTTGTAGGTTCTATAGTTGCTGGGGACTTAATTAATTAACTGTGTTTATGAAAATTTTCATTTCATTCTTTGTTGTTGTTCTTTGCAGTCAAATAGCGTAATAATTCTAGTCAGGGTCAACCGATTACGAGACACAGCGTAATCGGACACACAGATACCAAAAATTAAAAAGTATTTTCAATAATATTTAATTAAGCCCCCATGCAATGTCCAGAACTGAATACTTGTATCTTTTTAAAATTGAGATTCAGATCATCCACAGAAAACCAGTCATTGACATTTTTAAGAACATTGTTTATCATTTCTTCTGTTTCTGTATGTATGCTACCGACTTCAGCAAAAGGAACTAAGTCTGCTTGTTGTATATAACACAGAAACAATAGTGGACCTAATAGTGAGCCTTGGGGAACCCAATAGGCGATTTCCCTCCAGTCAGGATTATGTTTCCGGACTATATTGGATGAATTACTAAGTACAACTTTCTGCCTTCGTTTGGTTACATTCGACTTTACCCATTGGTTAGCTATACCATACATGCCATAAAACTTCAAATTATCTAGGAGAATACTGTGATTCACACAGTCAAATGCCAGATAGGCCGCAGAAAATACTGGGAAAATACGAAGCAATTGGCATATAATTAGAATTTATTGTTTGAGTTCGGGCACTGCCGATGCACTTCCAGAGCCTTATCAAATGTTGTTGGTTGGATGTTTAGATATAAGCAAGCCTTTCTTTCAGGCGACTCGTTACAGGGAAGTTCATTCAGTTGTACTCAGTTACTTAGAAATATTGAACACTTTCTTTAAGAAACCAGTTCGGTGTTTTGTGTACTGTACTGTACCGTAAGAGAGTTGTTTTGTAAATAACTCAAAAATAATTCGTGTACGCACAATACTCTCCTACTGCTGTCATAGTTCAAGCCTGGGAGCATAGTGAATAGTGATAAAATGACGTTTAACAGTGGTTATTAACCACGCTTACCTCAAGTCAAAGGAAACGTCTTTTTTACAGACATGGCACGTGTTCTGTATTAAAAGCATTTGCACTTACACTGATCACCCAGAATATTATGACCATGTTCCAAACAGCCGATATGTCCACCTTTGGCACGGCTGACAGCGGCGACACTTCGTGGCATAGAAGCAATAACACCTTAATAGGTCGCTGGAGGGAGTTGGCACCACATCTGCATACATAAGTCGCCTAAATACCGTAAATTCCGGAGAGAGGGCGATGAGCCCTGACGCCACGCTCAGCCAAATCCCATATGTTTTCGGTTGGGCTCAGATCTAGCTAACTCACCCCTGTGTTCCTCGAATTACTCCATCATACTCCAGGCCTTGTGACATTGCGCATTATCTTGTTGAAAAATGCCCCTGCCGTCGGGAAACACCGTCATGAAGGGGACTGCAACCAGTGTACGAAATTCTTTGACCGTCATGGTGCCTTGCACGATCTCCACTGGACGCATGGATTCCCGAATTAATGTTCCCCAGAGCATATTGGAGCCCCTACCCACTTGTCACTCCGTTACAATATAGGTGTCAAGGAGCTGTGCCGCTGGAAGACGACGAATTCGCGCCCTCCATAAGCAGGATGGAGAAGGTACTAGGATTTATCAGACCATGCCCGATTCGCCACTACACAAACGTGCAGTGCTGGGGGTCACGTGCCCATTTCAGTCGTAGTTGCCAATGTCGCGATGATGACATTGGAACACACATGGGTCATCAACTGCAGAGGCCCGTCATTAGAAGTGTTCTGTGCACTGTGTGTTCAGACACACCTGTACCCTGTCCAGCGTTAAAGTCTGATTTTATTCCTGTTTTACAAGTCTCCTCAACCTACGACGTACGACATCTGTAATGAGGACAGGCCACCCAACCGCACGACATCTGTACGCGGTTTCACCTCGGTTTCGCCACGTGTTGAAGACACTCACTACAGCAATCCTGAAACACTCGACAAGTCATGAAGTTTCCGGAACGCACGTGACGAACTTCTGGGCCTTCACATCTGCCCTATAGGAAACTCAGATGCACAGCACGGTTTCGCCGTTCTACAGGCAGACAGCACGGTCACTCATACTACATGCACCATAGTGCGTGTGTCTGACTAGCTGTCATTCCTCTCAAGGTGACGCTGCTATCGGCTTGACGGGTTTATAACAATAGTACACTACTGGCCATTAAAATTGCTACACCAAAAAGAAATGCAGATGATAAACAGGTATTCATTGGACAAATATATTATACTAGAACTGACATGTGATTACATTTTAACGCAGTTTAGGTGGAAAGATCCTGAGAAATCAGTACCCAGAACAACCACCTCTGGTCGTAATAACGGCCTTGATACGCCTGGGCATTGAGTCAAACAGAGCTTGGATGGCGTGTACAGGTACAGCTGCCCATGCAGCTTCAACACGATACCACAGTTCATCAAGACGACTGGCGTATTGTCACGAGCCAGTTGGTCGGCCATCATTGATCAGACATTTTGAGTTGGTGAGAGATCTGGAGAATGTGCTGGCCAGGGCTGCAGTCGAACATTTTCTGTATCCAGAAAGGTCTGTACAGGACTGGCAACATGTGGTCGTGCATTATCCTTCTGAAATGTAGGGTTTCGCAGGGATCGAACGAAGACACTGGTCGTAACACATCTGAAATGTAACGTCCACTGTTCAAAGTACCATCAATGCGGACAAGAGGTGTTCGAGACGTGTGGCCAATGGCACCCCATACATCATGCCGAATGATACGCAGTATGGTGACCACGAATAGACGCTTCCAATGTGCCTTCACCGCGATGTCGCCAAACACGGATGCGACCATCGTGATGCTGTAAACAGATCCTGGATTCATCCAAAAAAATGACTTTTGCCATTCGTGCACACAGGTTCGTCGTTGAGTACACCATCGCAGGCGTTTCTGTCTGTGATGCAGCGCCAAGAGTAGTCGCAGCAATGGTCTCCGAGCTGACACTCCTTGCTGCTGCAAAAGTCGTCGAACTGTTCGTGCAGTGGTTGTTGTCGTGCAAATGTCCCCGTCTGTTGACTCAGGGATCGAGACGTGGCTGCACGATCCGTTACAGCCATGCGGATAAGATGCCTGTTATCTCGACTGCTAGTGATACGAGGCCGTTGGGATCCAGCACGGCGCTCCGTATTACCTTTCTGAACCCACCGATTCCATATTCTGCTAAAAGTCATTGGATCTCGACCAATGCGAACAGCAATGTGGCGATACGATAAACCGCAATCGCGATAGGCTACAATCCGACCTTTATCAAAGTCGGAAACGTGATGGCACGCACATCTCCTCCTTACACGAGGCATCACAACAACGTTTCACCAGGCAACGCCGGTCAACTGCTGTTTGTGTATGAGAAATCTGTTGTAAACTTTCCTCATGTCAGTACGTTGTAGGTGTCGCCACCGGCGCCAACCTTGTGTGAATGCTCTGAAGCTGCTAATCATTTGGATATCACAGTACCTTCTTCTTGTCGGTTGAATTTCGCGTCTGTAGTAAGTCATCTTCGTGGTGTAGCAATTTTAATGGCCAATAGCGTAGATCTGTAGTCGATGTGTTCTGACTGATCAGTGTATATGTGGCTATTTTCAGTGCAGTATAGTTCAAAGGAAAGAGGAAGTGGACGAAGATGATACGACTAATGAGATACTACGAGTGCAGTTGGGCAAAGGCCTGAAAAACCTAAGCCGAAAAGCTTCTAGAATAGTGGCATTCTTCTTGAATTATTAATATCTTTTGGAAAACCGACCGTGACAAAACTAGTACACCTGGTCTGCAGGGTGTATGAAATATTCGAATCATTCTCAGGCTTTAAGAAAATCTTTAAAATCCCACCACCTAAGAAGGCAGATACAAACAGCTGCGTGTGTTACTGAATCATCAGTTTCATCTGCCTCAGCTGTAAAATAATAACAAGTACTATCTACAGCAGGCTGCAAAAGCTGGTGAAAACGAACTATGGATGGATCAATTGTTCTATTGTTTTGGGAACACCGGCAGTTATGAGGAATACATTGCCTTTAACAGGCCTCTCTGTTTGTCGTATTGTAGTCGGCGACCTGAAGACTGACAAGGCCGGACAAGAGAGGTGCTTGCAACAAGTATATCAAGAGAAATTGGTGGTAGCTGAACACGCATTGAGAAACGTACATAAAACTGCGTTCAACGCCATCTTTATCATCGCCAAACGCTTACAATTTCTGTGATTGTGTAACAAAAAATGGTAGAAATCAAAACATCTGATGACAACACCAATAAAGAAAGTGGCTGACTATCATGTGGAACACGGAACTAGTGAAGTTACAGCTGGGCCAGTAGAAACGGAAGGATAACATTGCCCTACACTGGGATGGGATACCACCTAATACCGTGTATGACATCGCCCAGCGATGTGGCATAGACTCAACAAGTCGTTGGAAGTCCCCACAGAAATATTGAGCTATGCTGCCTCTATAGCCGTCCATAGTTGCGAAAGTGTTGTCACGGCAGGATTTTGTGCACGAACTGACTTTTCGATTGTATCCCATAAATGTTTGATGGCATTCATATCGGGCGATCTGGGTGGCCAAATCATTCACTCGAACTGTTCAGAATGTTCTTCAAAGTAATCGCGAACAACTGTGGCTTGGTGACATAGCCCATTGCAACCCACAAAAATACTATTGTTGTTTGCGAACGTGATCTCCATGAATGGCTCCAAATGGTCTCCAGTCAATTATCAGTTAATTTGGACCAGAGGACCCACTCCATTCTGTGTAAACACAACTCAAACAGTTATATAGCCATCACCTGCTTGCAGGATGCCTTGTTGACAACTTGAGTCCATGCCTTCGTAAGGTCTGCGCCACACTCGAAAACTACCATCAGCTCTTACCAACTGAAATCAGGACCCACGTGAACAGGTCACGGTTTTCCAGACGTCTAGAATCAAACCAAAATGATCACAAAAATGCAGAAGAGGTGTTGCAGGCCATGTCGTTATGTTGGCGAAGGAACTCGAGTCGGTCATTTGCTGCCATAACCCATTAATGAGCCGGCCGGTGTGGTCAAGCGGTTCTAGGCGCTTCAGTCTGGAACTGCGTGACCGCTACGGTCGCAGGTTCGAATCCTGCCTCGGGAATGGATGTGTATGATGTCCTTAGGTTATTTAGGTTTAAGTAGTTCTAAGTTCTAGGGGACTGATGACCTCAGATGTTCAGTCCCATAGTGCTCAGAGCCATTTGAGCCCATTAATGACAAATTTCGACGAGATCAGAAACGGATATGTTCGTCGTACGATCCACATTGATTTCTGCTGTTATATCATGCAGTGTTACTTGTCTGTTGGCAGTGACAATTCTACGCAAGCGCCGCTGCTCAGTCGTTAAGTGAAGGCTCAAAAATGGTTCAAATGGCTCTGAGCACTATGGGACTTAACTTCTGAGGTCATCAGTCCCCTAGAACTTAGAACTACGTAAACCCAACTAACCTAAGAACATCACACACATCCATGCCCGAGGCAGGATTCGAACCTGCGACCGTAGCGGTCGCGCGGTTCCAGACTGTAGCGCCTAGAACCGCTCGGCCACCCGGCCGGCGAAGGCCGTCAGCCACTGTGTTGTACGTGGTGCGGAGGTAATGCTTGAAGTTCAGTATTCTCGGCACACTCTTGACACCGTGGATCTTCAGTTTCCGAAATGGAATGTCCCATGCATCTAGTTCCATCTACCATTCCGCGTTCAAACTCTGTTTATTTCCGACGTGCGGCCATAATCACGTCGGAAACCTTTCAACATGAATCACTAGGAATACAAATGTTACCTCCGCCAATGTACTGCTCTCTTATGTCTTGTGACGCGATAGTCGCGCTATCTCTACATGAGCATATCGCTATCCTACGACTTTTGTTATCTTAAAAGTATAACGGCGATGGACTAAGCACCAGTGACGTCACCATGAGGATTACACCTTGTGCAATGACAAGGGCAGGAGCAACACGGTATATAACCACCACAGGTGAAAAGTTCAAAAACAGAACACTAAGAACACGACGTCAGGGAGCCCTTGTTTTCATGAGAACTCACTGGCCCTGCCAACTATACTTATACAGACTAACAACAGACTGAAATTAAGAAGTTGAGAAAATGCATAACTCTGAAAAAACTCCCATTAGTATTCACTGAGCGGCCGAGATTGTAATCAAACTGACTTCTCTAGTGTTGACTTTGACATGTTACAGGACTGGGATCAGGGCAGGTAGACTGAGAGACATTGTCAGTGACCAGCAAAAACGATACCTTCTGCAGTAATAAAAATGCTTGTGCCTTGGCGCAAACTGCCACTGTTGGCAGCATAATCCGTCACCCATCGAGATTATCACAAAGTTTGTTTTTTTTTTTTTTTTTTTTTCAGCGCAGTAGTAGGGTAAGGGGAGGAATGGGCCCATCTGTATTGTTGCCAAATTTATTCGAGATGGTGGCAGCAGATGTAGCAAAGTTGCACTGATGTCCCCCTCCTCCTTCCCCCCCCCCCCCTTATTCTTCTCCTCTCCCACCCCACCTCCTCCCCTCCCCTCCCCTCCCCACCCTTCTCCCATCTGGAAATTGGCACAAAAAGCTCAATCTGTGCTGAGCTGTTGGTGTGGAAGGATCTCCTTAGTCCATCATTTTTTTGGATGTGTAGGTGGTATCCTGTTGGAAGAATTTTCCAGTACTATCAGAAATTGGTGGGAGAAGCTCAATGTGTTCAGTTGATGAGATGTTGTTGTCAGACAGAGAGGGCTAGGGCTTTAATAACTGTATTACCTGTAAGCATGTAACTGAGGACTGCATCCACAGCTTCTAGCTTCCTCCATGAGGATTGGAAAGAAATGATAATGGAGGAGCTTAGGAAGAATAGATTTCAGAAAATGCTGATGATGTACCAGGATGGCTTGAATATGCATTTTTGAAGTAATACAAATGGTAACTGGTGTTGGAACTACCTTCCCATTTTGGAAAGTCTCCAGTCCTCTTCAGCAGCCCCAGACTGATTGAGCTGGTTCACAATATCACACCTGGGGGATAGAAAACACAATGTAGCAACACCACTTCTGATCATGTGATCATCACATCAGGGACACAAGGAAACCACAGCAGCTCACCACTCTCAGTCAGGGGAAAGACCACAAATTGTCAACAGCAGCAGCCGAGATCATCGAGTGCCTCCTAGTGGAATAGGAATGAGTGTAAGAGTAAGTACCCTTTGGTTAACAATGTTAGATGTCTGTCTGTTGTTGCTATTATTATTCTTACTTGTAATGGTACTTCTTCTTCTTCTTCTTTGTTCAGCTGTGGCAGTGATCACCTGTCTCTCAGGACCTGCAGCGATGGTGCTCTCACAGCAGCACACCAGCCCAGCTTGCAGTGGTGATGACCTCTATCACATGGGATCCTATAGCAGAATGGGTCAGCATGTTGGGGCAGGCTAGGATCTGCATTTATCTGTGCCATTCATTGATGAAGGTGCCCAGCATGACCCAGACTCATAGAAGTGCACCAGGGGTCTCAGACAGCATGGTGCAGTTCAGTACTGGACGCACCATCCATTGAACCATGGAAGTTTCCAGCGACACTGCAGGGACAGAGTGTTGATGTAGCGGCTGAGAAGAAACCAGTTGCTGCCAGTTTGCTAACACTATTCACTTCCACATATAATTTAACTGCTGGTGGTCAAAGCATATGAATGTAGGCATAGAAGAAGATGATGACTGACATGTGGGGATAAAGATTGAAAACGTAATGAAGGGTGTTGAAGTGCAGTTTACTTAGTCAGAATGGGATGAATTTTTTTAAAGTCAGTACCGCCATTAGACTGTTGTATATTTACAATGTTACATTGACACTTACACAATCATGTTTCGGCTTCAAAGTGCCATTATCAAGTCTTTTAAGTGTTATAAATGGCCTAAGATGGTATACTGTCGTATTAAAATACACTATTAGACACATTGTCTAAGAGTCGATATTTCTGGCAGAGCCTACCGCTTTGATTCATTACTGAGTACACCATCTTGGTTCTGCTGTAGGGTATGTTACAGAGGCAGATCTTCAATACCTAATTAGTTTGCCTGATGCAAAATTTACAAAGATTCTTCCTCAAAATTTGTCGCTCTGGTTAAACTCAGTTGTTGCATTCGTCATCCTTATTTCAGATTTAACTGCATTGATGATCACACGTAGCTTAATTCCTTTTCCAGACTGTTTTAAAACCTCATTTAAATCGTCAGTAAACAGTATGAAATATGAAGAACGTTGTGGATGTTTCACTCTAGTTTTGTCGCTGGCGCTACGCCACCGAAAATGAGTGTGCGACATCAGATAAATTTCCTCGAGATTAGTCTAAAGAAATATTCTATATTTTACCTAAATTTCATACGCAGCAACTATCATATAATATGCAGCAAATGCAAAATCTTAACGACCCCTATTCTTTATTGCAAACTTTTTCGAATTTCTCGCAGTATCTTACATCCATGCAAATATCACAATAACTATGATCATTAACGAAATGATGAACCTGACATATAAGGCTATAAGTAACGCAAAAATAATTTTTTTTTTTTTTTTTTTTTTTTTTTTTTTTTTTTTGCGGAATCGTTTGAGAAATATTGCAGTGCGTGCGTTTCGATTCTGTAATTGTAGCCTCCACTTCAGAACAACCGAATGAACTCGTCCAGCACTTTGGACCAAAATTGGTCACTGCACATCGGCCACTGATTTTACGCGGACTCTACCTTCTGTACTATGCCGTAGCAGTTGTTTCGATGTGTGGGCCAAGTTTCGTCGGGGTATGGGTACATTTCATATAGGATTTTGTTTCAGCAAGTAGTTGTGATTTCCTGTGACGGCTAATATTGTAAATAACTGTCAGATGTTGCACTGGAACATGTACACTGGGAATAGAGACGTGAATCGTGCACGTCAAAAGATCGGGCGAGCGCCATGGCCCTGTTTGACGGCTGTCGGCGGAGATTAGGAGTGAGTGTGTGTGTGTGTGTGTGTGTGTGTTGGGCGTGGAGTGCTGAGGGAGGGGGACGGAGATACAGTCGATAGCGCCAGGCAGCCAACAGGCAGGCGCGTCTCTCTCCGGTCATCAGGCGCGCCTCGCGTGTTCCCGACTGGTACATCTACATCTACATGGATACTCTGCAAATCACATTCAAGTGCCTGGCAGAGGATTCATCGAACCACCTTCACAATTCTCTATTATTCCAATCTCGTATAGCGCGCGGAAAGAATGAACACCTATATCTTTCCGTACGAGCTCTGATTTCCCTTATTTTATCTTGGTGATCGTTTCTCCCTATGTAGGTCTGTGTCAACAAAATATTTTCGCATTCTGAGGAGAAAGTTGGTTATTGGAATTCCGTGAGAAGATTCCGTCGCAACGAAAAACGCCTTTCTTTTTATGATGTCCAGCCCAAATCCTGTATCATTTCTGTGACACTCCCACCAATATTTCGCGATAATACAAAACGTGCTGCCTTTCTTTGAACTTTTTCGATGTACTCCGTCAGTCCTATCTGGTAAGGATCGCACACTGCGCAGCAGTATTCTAAAAGAGGGCGGACAAGCGTAGTGTAGGCAGTCTCCTTAGTAGGTCTGTTACTTTTTCTTAGTGTCCTGCCAATAAAACGCAGCCTTTGGTTACCCTTCCCATGTGTTCTTTCCAATTTAAGTTGTTCGTAATTGTGATACCTAGGTATTTAGTTGAATTTACGGCTTTTAGATTAGACTGATTTATCGTGTAACCGAAGTTTAACGAGTTCCTTTTAGCAATTATATGAATGACCTCACACTTTTCGTCATTTAGGGTCAACCGCCACTTTTCGCACCATTCAGATACCTTTTCTAAATCGTTTTGCAGTTTCTTTTGGTCTTCTGATGACTTTTCGGTTGTTTGCGTAACCTGCAAACAACCGAAGACGGCTGCTCAGATTGTTTCCCAGATCGTTTATATAGATAAGGAACAGCAAAAGGCCTATAACACTACCTTGGGGAACGCCAGAAATCACTTCTGTTTTACTTGGTGGCTTTCCATCAATTACTACGAACTGTGAACTCTGACAGGAAATCACAAATCCAGTCACATAACAGAGACGATATTTCATAAGCTCGCAATTTCACTACGAGCCGCTTGTGCGGTACCGTGTCAAAAGCCTTCCGGAAATCCAGAAACACAGAATCGATCTGAAATTCCTTCATGTGAATAAAGAGCTAGTTGTGTTTCGCAGGAACGACGTTTTCTAAACCCATGTTGACTGTGTGTTAATAGACCGTTTTCTTCGAGGTAATTGATAATGATCGAACGCAATATATATTCCAAAATACTCCTGCATATTGACGTTAACGATACGGGCCTGTAATTTATTGGATTGCTCCTATTGCCTTTCTTGAATAGTGGTGTGACCTGTGCAACTTTCCAGTCTTTAAGTACGGATCTTTCGTTGGGCGAACGGTTGTATATTATTGTTAATTATGGAGCTAATACATCGGCATACTCCGAAAGGAACCTAATTGGTATATAGTCTGGACCAGAAGACTTGCTTTTATTAAGTGATTTAAGTTGCTTCACTACTCCGAGGGTTTTAACTTCTACGTTACTCATGTTGTCAGCTGTTCTCGATTCGAATTCTGGAATATTTACTTCGTCTTCTTTTGTGAAGGCATTTCGGAACGCTGTGTTTAGTAGCTCTACTTTGTCAGCACTGTCAGAATCACTCGCTTTACTATGGAGTAACTGGTTAATTGTATACAAACAGCATGAAATTGCAGGTATTCTGCATTATTATTTTACTTCCTTAAGGGATTTTGTCTTGCAAGGCCATAATAAGACTTTAACTGACACAATACTAACGCACATCAGTGGAACCTCCACGACTAAAATGTTTTCCTGTCTCCTAATACTGTAGATCAATTCTTTAATAGGACGTGACAGTTAATGACAAAAGTACCCAGCACGTACCGCTACAAATACATGTTTGATAGAAAAGTACGCAAGTTTTGCTAAATTGTTAATTTTATCACTTAATTATGTCAGTAATCAACTATGTTATCAGTTAGTGATTTCATCAATTATTTACTCTGACATAATGCTAGTTTACCGGCTCACTGATATGTGTACACTATCTGTCTGTTAACTAAGCTACTCTTGTTTCTGATTCTCTATCCTTCAAATCCTTTGAGTTTAGACGTGTTGGGCTACTGTCTCCCCACATCAGTGTCTTGTGTTATATCTACATCTACATTCTACATTGATACTCCGCAAGCCACCCAACGGTGTGTGGCGGAGGGCACTTTACGTGCCACTGTCATTACCTCCCTTTCCTGTTCCAGTCGCGTATGGTTCGCGGGAAGAACGACTGTCTGAAAGCCTCCGTGCGCCCTCTAATCTCTCTAATTTTACATTCGTGATCTCCTCGGGAGGTATAAGTAGGGGGAAGCAATATATTCGATACCTCATCCAGAAACGCACCCTCTCGAAACCTGGCGAGCAAGCTACACCGCGATGCAGAGCGCCTCTCTTGCAGAGTCTGCCACTTGAGTTTATTAAACATCTCCGTAACGCTATCACGGTTACCAAATAACCCTGTGACGAAACGCGCCGCTCTTCTTTGGATCTTCTCTATCTCCTCCGTCAGACCGATCTGGTACGGATCCCACACTGATGAGCAATACTCAAGTATAGGTCGAACGAGTGTTTTGTAAGCCACCTCCTTTGTTGATGGACTACATTTTCTAAGCACTCTCCCAATGAATCTCAACCTGGTACCCGCCTTACCAACAATTAATTTTGTATGATCATTCCACTTCAAATCGTTCCGCACGCATACTCCCAGATATTTTACAGAAGTAACTGCTACCAGAGTTTGTTCTGCTATCATATAATCATACAATAAAGGATCCTTCTTTCTATGTATTCGCAATACATTACATTTGTCTATGTTAAGGGTCGGTTGCCACTCCCTGAACCAAGTGCCTATCCGCTGCAGATCTTCCTGCATTTCGCTACAATTTTCTAATGCTGCAACTTCTCTGTATACTACAGCATCATCCGCGAAAAGCCGCATGGAACTTCCGACACTATCTACTAGGTCATTTATATATATTGTGAAAAGCAATGGTCCCATAACACTCCCCTGTGGCACGCCAGAGGTTACTTTAACGTCTGTAGACGTCTCTCCATTGATAACAACATGCTGCGTTCTGTTTACTAAAAACTCTTCAATCCAGCCACACAGCTGGTCTGATATTCCGTAGGCTCTTACTTTGTTTATCAGGCGACAGTGCGGAACTGTATCGAACGCCTTCCGGAAGTCACGAAAAACAGCATCTACCTGGGAGCCTGTATCTAATATTTTCTGGGTCTCATGAACAAATAAAGCGAGTTGGGTCTCACACGATCGCTGTTTCCGGAATCCATGTTGATTCCTACATAGTAGATTCTGGGTTTCCAGAAATGACATGATACTCGAGCAAAAAACATGTTCTAAAATTCTACAAGAGATCGACGTCAGAGATATAGGTCTATAGTTTTGCGCATCTGCTCGACGACCCTTCTTGAAGACTGGGACTAATTCCTAGAGAATAAACGGATAACCTAAAACATTACTGTTGTGCGGCCTCTCCCGCCGGAGGTTCGAGTCCTCCCTCGGGCATTGGTGTGTGTGTTGTTCGCAGCATAAGTTAGTTTAAGCAGTGTGTAAGCCTAGGGACCGATGACCTCAGCAGTTTGGTTCACATACAATTGAACATTTTTTACAACATTACTATTGAAATAACTACCATTTACTTATGAGCTAGCTCTCTGCCGTTACGCATGATCTGAGCGTTAACGGAACTCCCAGACCACAACCGCAAAACTTTCGAGAGCGCACACTCTAAGAAGAGTAAGCGACTTATTACTTACTCCCACACACGACCCGCAAACAGAAGTTTTTTCTACGTACCATTCCGGATTCGAACGGAAAACATGACAAATGACTTGAAGTGCCCTCCATCACACACTGTGAGATGGCTTGTGGAACTTGTATCTACGTGTATCCTCAAGTATTGTTGCAAGGACTCGATTGTGGCAGAATCTACCACATAATATTTGCCAATTTGTGTATTTCCCCCGATTCTGAAATAAAATTACAGCCGGCCGTGGTGGCCGAGCGGTTCTAGGCGCTTCAGTCCGGAACCGGGCGACTGCTACAGTCGCAGGTTAGAATCCTGCCTCGAAAATGGATGTGTGTGATGTCATTAGGTTAGTTAGGTTTAATTAGTTCTAAGTTCTAGGGGACTGATGACCTCAGATATTAAGTCCCATAGTGTTCAGTGCCATTTGAACCATTTTTTTTTAAATTACAGCATAGCTACTGAAACATAACTCAAACTTTACTTTTCATTGAATTGCAGTTCTGAATAAAGTCTACGACCCCCCTAAGTTGAAGTTTTCATATAGTGTGATTCGGGTGAGCTGCCATTGCTAGGAACCTAAAACAAAAATCCCGTGGAAATATTAATTAACCAGCACACAAATTATGAATAGGTCCCTAGAGTACGCTTCTGACTAAGTGAAGAGTCTTCACCTCTTTGTAAATATTCAAACAATATTACGTCATAAAACAAATAGTTCTCGCGGCGTTAGTCACTGGAAAGGAGACCTGTATATCACTTAAACTAATGGAATTAGTTAAATCAGCAAAAGCCTGACGCATTCATAACCCGGACAGTCCAGCATTAATACAATACAACGGTTGACTTTCTACGCATATTTTATAGCCTCCACTTTTCGCAGACAACAGCTCGTTGCAGTCGACATTTATCTTGGTCCATGACAATGTTTCGTGCATGTAACGAATTTACACTGGCAAATAATAAACCGATTTTTCCCCACTTGCCTCCTCTCTCGTATCACTCACTAATGTATTTCTAGTGAAGATCACTATTTTTGCATCAAACAGGGTGGTCCACTGATCGTGACCGGGCCAAATATCTCACGAAATAAGCATCAAATGCAAAAACTACAAAGAACGAAACTTGTCTACCTTGAAGGGGGAAACCAGATGGCGCTATGGTTGGCCCGCTATATGGCCCTACCATACGTCGAACGGATATCAACTGCGTTTTTTTAAATAGGAACCCCCAATTTTTGTTACATATACGTGTAATAAGTAAAGAAATATGAATGTTTTAGGTGGGCCACTTTTTTCGCTTTGTGATAGATGGCACTGTAATAGTCACAAAGATAAGGCTCACAATTTTAGACGAACATTTGATAACAGCTATGTGTTTTAAATTAAAATACAGAACGTAGGTACGTTTGAAAATTTTATTTCGGTTGTTCCAGTGTGATACATGTACCTTTGTGAACTTGTCATTTCTGAGAACGCATGCTGTCACAGCTTGATTACCTGTAAATACCACATTAATGCAATAAATGCTCAAAATGATGTCCGTCAACCTCAATGCATTTGGCAATTCCCCACAGAAAGAAATCCGGGGACATCAGATCCGGTGAACGTCTGGGCCGTGGTATAGCCGTCGAACATTTTCTGTATCCAGAAAGGCCCGTACAGGACCCGTGGCTCTACCCTTCATTCGATCCCTGCAAAATCCTACATTTCAGCAGGATAATGCACGAACGCATGTTGCAGGTCATGTACGGGCCTTTCTGGTTACAGAAAATGTTCGGCTGCTGCCCTGGCCAGCACATTCTCCAGATCTCTCACCAATTGAAAACGTCTGGTCAATGGTGGCCGAGCAACTGGCTCATCACAATACGCCAGTCACTACTCTTGATGAACTGTGGTATCGTGTTGAAGCTGCATGGGCAGCTGTACCTGTATACGCCATCCAAGCTCTGTTTGACTCAATGCTCAGACGTATCAAGGCCGTTATTACGGCCAATATGTGTCCAATGTATACCCGTTTATCATCTGCATGTCTTCTTGGTGTAGCAGTTTTAATGACCAGTAGTGTATGTTTCATAACATTACATTCGTGTCAGGTGGCACCCTTACACTGAGGTTAACAGCCGTTCTCTCATTTAAATAACGACCTCGCTAACCCAGCGGTGGAGAATGTTTTATTTATTAGTTAATAGCCCGTCCATTTATAAACCGCTTTGAAAAGAGACAGTTTTTTCCTTCGTCTCTTCACAAGCGTATTCCAGTAAGTAACGAAATGTATCGATTCTCTCGTTCTTTTCATGCTGTACATAACTTTATTGTCCCCTTGTACTTCGTTTCTTATTGTATTTGTACTCAAGCTTTCACCACAGTTTCATCGAGAATTTGCGTCATTATTTTTAACTGATGAACTTTCTGAGTTAATTTGACATCAATCTCTTATGGTGATGCGTTTGTTTAGAGATTTGCAAGAACGATCCCATGCACAGAGTCTTCCCTGCTTTTGACGCAATTTCCTGTGATCTTGAGTCGTGTCATATCTTATTGTGTCTTTTTTCTTCAACCTCTGTTGTTCCTAAAGTTCAGCGACACGTTTTCTCAGTGAACATATTGCTTTTCTATTTATAGAGGTAACTATGAAATTTTGGTACTACATTCGTTACTACGTCAGAAATTTTTCTTTGTAGTTTCGCAAATATAGTTTATTTCTCTATGCTCACATATTACGTTCTTCTCCATTCGTCGTATAACTTTTCTTTTATTCCTTACTCACTTCTGCAATGTAACCTACAATCTTCCGATTCGTACTGTCGGCTTCGTAATGTATAATGGGTGATTTTTCTCCGAGACACATACCTACTTTCTTGTTGTATCCCTACGTACGCCAGTTCCAACTTTCTTAATCTCTCCTTTCCATTGTGGAACACTGTTCTGTGTTTTTTAAATGCGGGTTCCGAAGTATCTACACGTCGCAATCTTGCCTTTACTGTGCTTACGTGTTTTGCTTTATCGTGATATAATGGTTCAAATGGCTCTCAGCACTATGGGACTTAACAAAAGAATTGTTCAAATGGCTCTGAGCACTATGGGACTTAACATCTATGGTCATCAGTCCCCTAGAACTTAGAACTACTTAAACCTAACTAACCTAAGGACATCACACAACACTCAGTCATCACGAGGCAGAGAAAATCCCTGACCCCGCCGGGAATCGAACCCGGGAACCCGGGCGCGGGAAGCGATAACGCTACCGCACGACCACGAGCTGCGGACTGGGACTTAACATCTGAGGTCATCAGTCCCCTAGAGCTTAGAACTAATTAAACCTAACTAACCTAAGGACAGCACACACATCCATGCCCGAGGCAGGATTCGAACCTGCGACCGTAGCGGTCGCGCGGTTCCAGACCGTAGCGCCTACAACCGCTCGGCCATATCGTGTTATATTTGTAGTCCAGTTTACACTACAAACTCATACAGAGTTTGTGTGTTTATTTTTGCGTTGTATCCGCAATTTCATTGGCAAAATCATGGCATTCATTTCGAACCTTACTCTTCATACCCAGAAGTAGATTTCTTTAACATTAATCTATTGAATTTCGTGCGCGTAACTGTATAACCTGCATTTCTTCAACTGATATTTGAACCCTGTATCTTTCGTCTGTTTTTCGAGTGAGCTGGCAAATCGAAGCTACCGCACTTGTGACCGCATTTTTAAACCTGAGGACAATGCCACTGCCCATCGGCTACAGGTAGACGAAGCCTAGAAATCTTCTGTGGCAACGAACTTGAAACGTCTCCATGTGAGCCGTTCCACTGATCTTGGAAAGTAACCTTCGCTTTCACTACAGTTATTAACGACTCAAATGTTCGGTACGAGAAAGATTTACGAGAGAGTTCGTGATTTACAGCGGCATTTCTCAGTGGCTTTTCAACGCCGAAGGTGAATTTCTTTTTCAATTTCAAATTCATAATTATGTTCTGTATGTATCTCTGTAATCGATTATTATGCGTTCATGTCATATCTTTTCTGTTGCTGATGTCGTCCGCTTGTGTAGATGTGTGGTCTGTCTATAGCTGACACTATGGGATTTCTTAGTTGCCAGGAGGTTTCCTGGGATGTTAAGAGCAGTTTAGACAGCCTCTGTGTAGAGTTTTGAATACCGATACTTTGGGTCAGAGAGACATTAGTGGCCACTGGTCAGCACCCATTGTGAGGTTTGTACAAGTAGAAGACCCTTACACTCTCTGAGCCCTTCCGAGTTGCTGTGTAGACGCTGGCGACGGGGAAGGTTAGTTTCTACTTTTCCTTAGGACGCCGGTGAGTGAGGATGCTCTGCGCAGTATCTCTAGTTGCTAAGTTGAAATGTGCAAGAGTTAGCTTCGTTTGAGATTCCAGCAGTCACTGTGGTGTGTGGAATTGATAATCATGCCGCACCAACTAATTCATTTTTTCCCTTTATTGTACTTCAATTCCCCGTCCAGGGTGGGCTGGCAACAGCGTGTGCGCTGCTCTTCACCCAAGAGACAATAATGATACAACAGAAGACATTTAAAATCGCAAAGGAGAAAATATGGCGGACAAAATATAAAAAAAGGGGGAGCATAATGGAAAAGAACAGACAAAAAGGGGGCGACTATAAAATGGGCACAAAAACCTTACAAAAGTATTGTGCACAAAAAACCTCACACTGGGACAGTTAAAAGAACACAAGGCAAAGTATAGCTGCAGCATAAAAGTATCGATGTACAGTGTTGTGTCTAGGCAAGACAGCCTAGACACAATGAGAGGAAGCCGAAAGGCACGCGTTTAGCAGGCAAGAGATAGGGCAGTAACAGGATACGTAATGAATGCTATAAAGAAAAGTACGTAGCTTCTGTAATACTTAACTTTAATCCATCCTTGGTACATCGCTATTGACGATATAAGTGAGACTCCATAGATACATGCAATGTTACTAATGGCGCCTTGCTGGGACTTAGCTGAAGGCTATTCTAACTATCTGCTCGGCAAATGAGCGAGGCTTCGTCCGTGTAGTCGCTAGCCAAGTCGTCCGTACAACTGGGGCGAGTGCTAGTCCGTATCTCGAGACCTGCCTTGTGGTGGCGCTCGGTCTGCGATCACACAGTGGCGACACGCGGGTCCGACATGTACTAATGGACCGCGGCCGATTTAAAGCTACCACCTAGCAAGTGTGGTGTCTGGCGGTGACACCACAGACAGCGTAGCACATGATGATCACTGACCGTAACACTAGGTACAAGTAGAGCACACAATCAAAATCACAGCTCTTGACACACAGAAGACGTGGCACACTGATGACGATGACCAAACACAGGATCTGCCAGGGGTATGGAGATGAGGGAGAAGGGAAGAAGGGAGGGAGGGGGTTAAAGGGGGGGGAGACGGGCGGTAGCACTTCGAAGAGGGCTGGGGAGGGAAGGACGTGGGAGGGACACAATTGAGGAAGGCTTGCAGGGACTCAGGGGGGGGGGGGCGGAAAGGAGGAAAATCCGATCTGGGAGAAGGAGGGGAGAGGGAAAGGAGGGCCCTGGGGAAGGGAGGGAACAAGGCCAGATTACAATTGGAAGGAAGGGTAGATGGCACGATGAAGTTCAACATCTGGGAGTGGTAGGTGCTGGAAATTGCCCTGATAAAGGAGATGGAGGGTGTGGAGGTGGAGAGAGGGAGGGATACAGCGATAGAGGCGTGTCAACAAGTGGGGGGTGGAGAGGAAGGAGGAAACCAGAGGGGGGGGGGGGTGGTATCAAGTCTGCAGACAGTGCAAAGGACGCAGAGATGTTGGAGGAAAAGGAGGAGGTGGGGGAAGGGGATGAGGTCGTACAGGAGCCATGTGGGGGAAGGAAGGCGGATACGGAAGGCAAGGTGGAGTGCATGGTGTTCAAGGATTTGGAGGACCTTGTAAAAGCGAGTGGGTGTGGAGATCCAGGCGATGCTGGCATAACAGAGGATAGGATGGATGAGGGTTTTCTAGGTGTGGAGGATGGTGGAAGGATGTAATCCCCATGTCCAGCCAGACAGGAGTTTCAGGAGGTGGAGGCAGGAAAGGGCTTTCTGCTGGATGATCAGGAGGTGAGGGGTCCAGATGAGCTGACGGTCGAGGCTGAGGCCAAGGTATCTCAGGGTGGGGGTGAGCTGGATGGGACAACCATAAAGGGTGAGGTAGAAGTCATGGAGACGGAAGGAGCGGGTGGTGCGTCCTATGATGATTGCCTGAACTAATTCAGTCAGGGAATGATATTAATTTTATTAGCAATCAGTTTATTCGACGAGATCTTTTCTGCAATTGCAACTTAGCGTGGGCAGGCGGTGCTGCCACGTGATGTACAGTTTTAGTTAGTGACATGTATCGTGTATGAATGTGTCGTGTACTTCGTGGAATGCTTGTGTTAAATTTTATTTAATTTACCGTCCAATTTGTGCTTGTTTCCCACTGACTTAGCGGCCGTACTCTGCTGCAATACGTGCGTTTCTTTGTAAACCATGTTTCAATCGACGTAAATACCTCTCGTGTTCGAATTGAAGCCTTAGTTTCTTTCAAAAAATGGCTCTGAGCACTATGGGACTCAACTGCTGAGGTCATTAGTCCCCTAGAACTTAGAACTAGTTAAACCTAACTAACCTAAGGACATCACAAACATCCATGCCCGAGGCAGGATTCGAACCTGTGACCGTAGCGGTCTTGCGGTTCCAGACTGCAGCGCCTTTAACCGCACGGCCACTTCGGCCGGCCTTAGTTTCTTTGCGGAGAAGATGTGCTCACGTTTGGAAACTTTATTTACAAAGATATTGAGTTGTACAGAATTTCGGATGTGGCCTTTGTTCTCTGAAATTGTCTGTAAAAACCATTCGGGCTCTAACTCAGTGAGCTTCATGTGGAGTAGGGAGCCGGCCGGAGTGGCCGAGCGGTTAAAGGCGCTACAGTCTGGAACCGCACAACCGCTACGGTCGCAGGTTCGAATCCTGCCTCGGGTATGGATGTGTGTGATGTCCTTAGGTTAGTTAGGTTTAAGTGGCTCTAAGTTCTAGGGGACTTATGACCACAGCAGTTGAGTCCCATAGTGCTCAGAGCCATTTGAACCATTTTTTGGAGTAGGGAAAATTTCTTCTAAATTCTATCTTTTGTTGTATGAGTGATCAGTGGTGTGTGTGTGATCCTGATAAACTGTAACCAGTAATTTAGCGGACTTGCCCCCATGTGTGTCGGTTAAGTTTTTGCGTTCTGTCATATACCATGTGTCGAGATTCATGCGCCAGCATTGCAAATAACTGTGTTTTAACTTGACATATGTGAGTGTGTTACTTCTAATGAGGAAATAAGTCCGCTGGACGTAGAACTGTTTAAACCTAACTAACCTAAGGACATCACGCAGATCTGTGCCCAAGGCTGGATTCGAACCTGCGACCATAGCAGCAACGCGGTTCCCGACTGAAGCACCAAGAACCGCTGTCAGTTTCCACCTCTCTGTAATAATGTTTCAATGAAATGTATCATGATTATGGTATGTACAATATATTTATTGGTATTTTATTAGATCACCAAATGATCTGAGAGGTGGCGCCCTTTTATCAATTTCATTAATTAATATGTAAACAAATTTGGCCCACTAATCAGACAGTTCGAGACAAGCGAATGTAGGCTCTACTTGCATAGTCATTATTGGATTTAGGAAATCAGAAAAGAGATATTTCGCGAAGTAGTAGTGAAAAATGACAGGTATCATTTAAATTTTCAATGGACTGCATCTGTGGTCGATCTATGTGCTGTCGATGCATGAACGGGAGCTGCTTGTAGTGACGTCTTGGTAAAAAATAATGTAAATGTCGTGTGACTAGAGCCTCCCGTCGGGTAGACCGTTCGCAGGATGCAAGTCTTTCGATTTGACGCCTCTTCGGCGACTTACGCGTCGATGGGGATGATTAGGACAACACAACACCCAGTCCCTGAGCGGAGAAAGTCTCCGACCCAGCTGGGGATCGAACCCGGGCCTTTTTTACTTTTTATTTTATTTTGTTCGTTGTGTTTGGTCGTTGCGGACATCACATGACAGCCGTTCAAGTTCGTTGTTGATCCTTTCACTCAGTTTTTTTGTTACAGAGGCCAACCAGAGCCCTTATGACCGACATTCTGTCACGCTGACCACTCAGCTACCGGGGTCGGATGATGTCTTGGTGAGATGTTTGAAGAAATCGCACTGCATCGACACTGGTTGCTCTATGCTGTATGCAAGTATCTAAATTCCGGCGCGACATCGTCATTCGGAAACACGATGGTGAATGGAGCTGTAGAAACTCGTCTGATGAAGAATTTAATTAATAGAGATAGCAATTTCACCCTGGACAATGTGTGGGACCCGGAGTTTCTTTTTTATCAACCGGCAAAGGCATCGTTAGAGTGCAGCTCTTAATGAGATTTCGACAACTCAGCATGCATCGGGCGCTATACCACAGATTAAGTTCTGTGCCATCTCTGGCAAATGTGAACCTTCTGTCGCATGGGCAACCCACTGATTTAAAATTATGGGCGCGAATACTGTAATTTGAGTCTGTCCAATCATTCTGAAGTTTGCTGGACGATTTACAGTCGAAATATCAGTAGAAGAAATGGAATTTCTGCCTCTGCAAGCCCGAAACCTAGTCGATCAGCCATTGCGTTGTGAAAATATGAAAATTCTTCAGTATTATTCTCTCCTAAGGGGCTTTTCCGTTATCTCGCCGTTTTAAGCAAACATGAAATTAGCCGGCCCCTGTGGCCGAGTTGTTCTAGGCGCTTCAGTCCGGAACCGCGCTGCTGCTACGGTCCCAGGTTCGAATCCTGCCTGGGGCAAGGATGTGTGTGATGTCCTTAGGTTAGTTAGGTTTAAGTAGTTCTAAGTCTAGGGGACTGATGACCTCAGATGGTAAGTCCCATAGTGCTTAGAGTAATTTGAACCACTTGAAAAATGAAACTAAAAGAGGATAAATGAGACACCTCCGCTTTGTCAGAGAGTTTAAAACTACTGAGCATTTTGGTCCTCACGTCTTATTTTGGAGTTTTAGATTGACTCACATTCAACACGGTTTTGTTCTAGCTGCAAATAAGGCTCGTTAACAGAGTGGGGGAGCAGGGTTGCTTACATGCCGTAACTCCGCCACTGTGAAGTTGCCGTCATGAACCCTACAGCGTCGTGCGCTGCTGCAGCAGTCAGTTAAAGACACATTCCTGCCCGAGTCACTGCTGAGGAAGGCGGGCCGGAGGAGGGGGGAAGTGGTGTGTTGAATGGGGCAGGGGGATGTCGCTCGCCAACGCATTGCCAACAGCTGTAGGAGGCGGGGCGAACATGTCCAAGTTGCTAAGCACCTGGCGTCGCATCGCACAGAATATACTGAGGGGACAAAAGTCACGGAATAGCGATATGCACATATACAGACGGCGGTACATCGCACACACAAGATATAAAACGGCATGGATTGGCGGAACTGTCATTTGTGCTCAGGTGATTTATGTGGAAAGGTTTCCGACGTCATTACGGTCGCACGACGGCAACTGACGAATGCAAAGAGAAATGTAGAACTTGCATGGATGAGAAAGGAGATGCAAGAACTGTACTCAAAGAAACGAATGCTCAGTACCACACTATACAAAACACACTTACAACTAGGCAATCGTATTAAACGATTTGCAGTACTCTATGTCATTACTGAGTCAGTGAAATCTCACATAGAAATACAACAGAAGCTGGAGAAACAAGACCAGAAATCAAACTGTTGAATACAAACCCACACAATAGCAACAACAGACACCAGCTCACACAGCATGCTTTCTATGAATGAAGAACAACTCCGAAAGGGAACAAAACACAGTCTAAACACCCATCACACAAAGAACAATTGAAAATACCATTAAAGGAAGAAAGAGTTACTTAACACAGCCTTCCGAAATGCCTTCACAAAAGAAGACGAAGTAAATATTCCAGAATTCGAATCGAGAACAGCTGACAACATGAGTAACGTAGAAGTAAATATCTTCGGAGTAGTGAAGCAACTTAAATCACTTAATAAAAGCAAGTCTTCTGGTCCCGACTGTCTACCAGTTAGGTTCCTTTCGGAGTATGCTGATGCATTAGCTCCATATTTAACAATCATATACAACCGTTCGCTCGACGAAAGATCCGTACGCAAAGACTGGAAAGTTGCACAGGTCACACCAATATCCAAGGAAGGTAGTAGGAGTAATCCACTAAATCACAGGCCCATATCGTTAACGTAGATATGCAGCAGGATTTTAAAACATATATTGTGTTCGAACATAATGAATTACCTCGAAGAAAACGGTCTATTGACACACAGTCAACATGGGTTTAGGAAACATCGTTCTTGTGAAACACAACTAGCTCTTTATTCACATGAAGTGCTGAGTGCTATTGATGAGGGATTTCAGATCGATTCCGTATTTCTGGATTTACGGAAGGCTTTTGACTCTGTACCACACAAGCAGCTCGTAGTGAAATTGCGTGCTTATGGAATGTCGTCTCAGTTATGTGATTGGATTTGTGATTTCCTGTCAGAGATGTCACAGTTCGTAGAAATTGACGGAAAGTCATCGAGTAAAACAGAATTGATTTCTGGCGTTCCCCCAGGTAGTGTTATAGGCCCTTTGCCGTTGCTTATCTGTATAAACGATTTGGGAAACAATCTGATCAGCCGTCTTTGGTTGTTTGCAGATGACGCTGTCGTTTATAATCATCAGTCATCAGAAAATCAAAACAAACTGCAAAACAATTTAAAAGAAATATCGGAACGCTGCAAAAAGTGGCAGTTGGTCTTACATAACGAAATGTGTGACGTCATCCACATGAGTGCTAAAAAGGAACACGACAAATCAATCTAATCTAAAAGCCGTAAATTCAACTAAATACCTAGGTATTCCAATTACGGACAACTTAAATTGGAAGGAACACATATAAAATATTGTGGGTAGGCTAACCAAAGACTGCGTTTTATTGGCAGGACACTACGCTTGTCCGTCCTCTTTTAGAATACTGCTGCGCGGTGTGGACTGACGGAGTACATCGAAAAAGTTCAAAGAAAGGCTGCACGTTTTGTATTCCCGCGAAATATGGGAGAGAGTGTCACAGAAATGATACAGGATTTGGGATGGACTTCATTAAAAGAAAGGCGTTTTTCGTTGCGACGGAATCTTCTCACGAAATTGCAGTCACCAACTCTCTCCTCCGAATGCGAAAATATTTTGGTGGCACAGACTTACATAGGGAGAAACGATCACCTAGATAAAATAAGGGAAATCAGAGCTCGTACGGAAAGATATAGGTGTTCATTCTTCCGCGTGCTATACGAGATTGGAATAATAGAGAATTGTGAAGGTGGTTCGATGAACCCTCTGCCAGGCACTTAATTGTGATTTGCAAATTATCCATGCAGATGTAGATGAAGAAATCTGATGCAGGGCTAACCAGAGAACTAATAGCAGAAGATACCAGACAGATCATCAGACAGAACAAAAATACCATAAGCAATAACAAGATGACTACAGAGGAGAAAACAGCCAAAGACATACACAAAAAACTGAAATCACAAAATGCAACGGTCACAAGGGCAGACACGGGAAGAACTTCGGTTGTCATGTATGAAAAGGACTATACCGAGAAAACACTAAGTTTCATGACAGAAAGGCAAGTAACAAATCTAAAAAGTTCTACCAAGTCATATAGAAATAACAACACAAAAGAACCTCACAGCACCCACACTCAGAAGTTTACAAAAGATTCACAAGGCCAGTACTCCAATCAACCCTGTGATTGATTTCACAACTGCACTAGCAAATCATTTAGTCAGACACATGCAAATGTTTTTACAGAAACAGTACACTTAGTCAAACAATGAAAGCTTACAAAACACTAATGACCTAATCAACAAAATCAAATATATGAATGTACCTAACACAGCTACACTATTCTCATTTGACATCACGTCAGTGCACACCCACATACCAACTGAAGAAACAATCAGAATGATTGAAAGACAACTGAGGCAGACAAACATTATCCCACAAACATAGACACAGGAAGTCTCAACTATTTTGAAGGTATTCACAGTACAAAAATATTTCAAATTTAAAGATGATTTCCACATGCATCAGGAAGGTCCCCATTGCGTCACCCATAAGTCGCCAGTTGGCCAACATCTTCCTTAAGCACCTTGGAAACGAAATCTTTGAAGAAATAATCGAACTAAAACAGTACAGAGTAATATGTTGGTACCGTTATGTTGACAACATAATTTGCTTCATAGATGAAACACACGACCAGACATCAACAACAAAAAATACACTTCACCCTTGAAAATGAAAGGGATAACAAGCAGATTTCCTAGACATCGCAATAGAAAACGAAAATCAAAAGCACCGCTTCTCAATATACAGAAAACCAACATCAACCAGTAAAGTCATTCACAGCAGAGAAAACCACCTGACAGCCCCCAAGCAGGCCAGAACCTCAGATACCTGCCACACAGACTGAACAAAGTTCCAGTGGACACACGAACTAAACATAATCATACAGATTGCCACAGAAAATAGTTACAAAATAAACTTTGTTAATAAACTAGCTTATAAAATAAAAACACAACTGACGTAGAACACACACAACAGTATCACAACACAGCAGCAACAACCACACAACAGAAAACACACAAAGCACAGAAGATGAAGAAAACACAAACAATAAGAAAACGTGGTATACCCTGACATTTGACAACAAATAACACAGAATAGGTCATGGAGATTCAAGGTGTAAATGTGACGTTTAAAATAAACAACTCTCTGCAAAAAAGATTAAAATACATAACACCACCATAAATAAATTCAATATAGCAGGTATATACCAACAAACCTGGGAACAAGAGAGGCGATTCTGGCACTGAGATTCGTTATCGAAAAGCAATTACAGAAAAATAAACCAACTTATATTGCCTTTGCAGACATGAAAAAGGCATTTGATAACGTTATCTGGCAAATGTTCAGAGTGCTGAAGAAAAGTGGAATGAAGAACAAAGACATCCGTGTGATACTCAGATTCTATAAGAATGAGGTGGCAGTGATTAGGAACTGTCACCAGGAACAAGAAGCAAATATTAGAATAGGGGTAAGGCAAGGATGTGCTCTCTCTCTTCTTATATTCAATGCTTACATCCAGGAAGCTATAGACCATGTTCGAGAAACTACTGAGGTGGGGATTAAAAGTAATGGGCAGAAGATAGACATGCTACATTATGCAGATGATATTGCTATAGTCACGGAGACAAAAGAAGATCTAGAGGAAGTCCTCAGAACAATGGAAGAAATTCTATGCAATCAGAATGGAATGAGAATAAACAAGAAATATACTAAAGTGATGGTATGCAGTACAGGAGCAGAATATGAACCTTCGAGAATGAGAATTGGAAGAGGGAGCTGGAAGTGATAGAGGAATTTACTTACCTGGGAAGCAAAATCACAAGAGATGGTAGAAGCCGGAAAGAGATTGCGACCAGAATATAAAAGGCCAAAATTGCATTTAATCGGAGAAGGAAATTACTCGCCAGCAACAACATCAGTCTGAAAATAAGGAAACGTATCATGAAAGGTTTCGTTTGGAGTGTGGCCCTATACGGATGTGAAACCTGGACAATTAGAAGAGAGAAGACGGCTATAGGCCCTGCAGATGTAGTGCTATAAAAGGATGATGAAACTCAGCTGGAGAGACAAAGTAACAAACGAAGAGGTGCTTACAAGGGAACCTCCCCATCGCACCCCCCTCAGATTTAGTTATAAGTTGGCACAGTGGATAGGCCTTGAAAAACTGAACACAGATCAATTGAGAAAACAGGAAGAAGTTGTGTGGAACTGTGAAAAAATAAGCAAAATATACAAACTGAGTAGTTCAGGGGAACATATGCAACATCAAGGACAATAGGATCGCAGGAGCGCCATGGTTTCGTGGTAACGTAAGCAGCTGCGGAACGAAAAGTCGTTGGTTCAAATCTTCCATTGATTGAAAATTTTTATTTTTTATTTTCAGTTTATGTGACAAACTCTTATGTTTTCATCACTTTTTTGGGAGTGATTATCACATCCACAAGAAAACCTAAATCGGGCAAGGTAGAAGAATCGCCAAGTGTACAAGTTAGGTGGGTCGACAACATATTCCTGTCATGTGGTGCACATGCCGTCACTAGTGTCGTATAGAATATATCAGATGTGTTTTCCTGTGGAGGAATCGGTTGACCTATGACCTTGCGATCAAATGTTTTCGGTTCCCATTGGAGAGGCACGTCCTTTCGTCTACTAATCGCACGGTTTTGCGATGCGGTCGCAAAACACAGACACTAAACTTATTACAGTGAACAGAGACGTCAATGAACGAACGGACAGATAATAACTATGCAAAAACAAATAAAGTAAAATTTTCACTCCAGGGAAGACTTGAACCAAAGACCTCTCGTTATGCAGCTGCTCACGCTACCACGGGACCACGGCGCTCCTGAGCTCACATTGTGCATGATGTTGCGTATGTGGCCCATGGACTACTCAGTTTGTATATTTTGCTTATTTTTTCACGGTTCCACACAACTTCTTCCTGTTTTCTCAATTGATCTGTGTTCAGTTTATCAATACCTATCCACTGTGCCAACTTATAACTAAATCTGAGGGGGGTGCGATGGGGAGGTTCCCTTGTTAGAAGAGTACAGGAAACCAGATCTCTGTGGAGGCACACCCAAACAAGAAGAGACAAACTTGTAGGGCACATCCTACGACACAACAACATCATTGGAACAGTAGCAGAAGGAACTACTGAGGGAAGGAATTGCCGGGGGGCGACCAAGGATATCATACATGCAACAGATCATGAGTGACGTTGGATGTAACACATACGTGGAAATGAAGAGGAAGGCAGACAGAAGAGAGGAATGGCGCTCTGGTGCAAACCAACCTCAGGGTTGAACACTAAAAGAAGAAAGAACCTGCGAGTACTGTGATTCAGTATACATCGAACAGACATGTAGAAATTTCAGGATAAGATACTCAGAACATTTTAGAGCACTGAAAAGTGACAGCACACATTCCACATCTGCAAATCGTAAAACATAGGAGCGATATCTACCAAATTTAACATTAGAAGAAAATTGCTACATCCAGAAAGCTATGACACATGGCAAATAATTATCAATGACCAAACAGTACTGTGTAACGAAACGCTATTCAACACTCTAAACGAATTATCGAACAAAACAAAAGACACACACACACACACACACACACACACACACGCAAGCACGCAAACAGAATGACAGATTCAGAGTTCGCGGACGTTAAACTAAAACAAAACACTACGAACGATACTCGGAAACGCATCAGAGACGTAAATTTGTGCAGTGAAACGTGTGTCGAAGCGACAGCAACATAACAGGACGCAGTATTTACAAACGAATAACGGAAAACGTGAGTAAACGCTATCCAAATACAAAACACAATGCATGAATATACAAACCACACGAAATAATTCACCACATCAGAGCTTCACTAAACTTTTATCGATGACCACAGACACAGCTCAACAACACAAAAACTCATTTGATACATAAAACAAACGTGTCGCAGCTAAGGAGTATGAAAATACTACAATGCCAAGGACAAAAACGGGCATATGCTACGAATTTCACACGCTGCGATTTATACGTATTAAAGATCAGATAGTAAGCAAAAAATTCAATACTGACGATTTTCTAGCATCCCTCATGTTTGCAAATGACATGGTGCCCTTATTTAGACTTATCGCTGATTTTGGTTGCTAACCACAGAAAACACTCAATGTAAAATAAAAGGTAAAGTGCGCAAACAATTTAGTTGACAACAAAATCTGATGTATCTTATTCCTTAACCACAAAAAAAACTTATATGTATGTATTTCAGGAAAATGTCCGCCCCGATAGCTGAGTGGTCAGCGTGACGGATTGCCGTCCTACGGGCCCGGGTTCGATTTCCGGCTGGGTCGGAGATTTTCTCCTCTCAGTGACTGGGTGTTGCGTGTCTTCATCATCATTTCATCCCCATACGGCGCGCAGGTCGCCCAACATGGCGTCGAATGTAAGAAGACCTGCACCAAGGCGGCCGGACCTGCCCCACAAGGGGCCTCCCGGCCAATGACGCCAAACGCTTTTTTCATGTCATTTCAGGAAAATAATAAAACAACCGAGAATGTCACAAATGTGGTTAAACATGTTTGAGTGATAAAACGAAATAATATTTTATGTACTTGTAAAAAGGGGGACCCAACGTTAATTAATCATCGGGAATTAACAGACTTTGAACACGGAATAGCAGTTGGAGACGCATGGGACAATCCATTTCGGAAATTTGTTAGGGAATTCAATATTCCGCGATACGCAGTGTCAAGTGCTAAGAGTGTGCCGAGAATACCAAATTCCATGCATTACCTCTCACCATGGACAACGCAGTGGTCGACGAGCTTAACTTAACGACGGAGACCAGCGGAGATTGCGTAGAGTTGTCAGTGCTAGCAGACAAGCAAGACTGCGTGAAGTAATCGCAGAAATCAATGTGTGGCGTACGACGAACGTATCCCTTAGGGGAGTGCTGAGAAATCTGGCGTTAATGGGCTATGACAGCACACGACTGACGCGAATGCCTTTGCTAACAGCACGACATAGGCTGCAGAGCCTCTCCTGGACTCGTGACCATATCAGGTTGACTCCATGCGACTGGAAAACCGTCATCTGTCGCTAGCAGTGGACCACAACAAGAAGGACAAACAAGATGAAAAGTGGGAAGAAAGAAGTTCGGAAGAGAAAGAGACAGTTATGTTTTGTAAATGAAGTGTAAGTGGACTGCTTCTGTGTTGGCAGCGCTGTGTAGCGCTTTGCATTGGATATCTGACTGCGCTTTCTTTGTAAGAGACTCTGTGGCTGGTTCGACTCGTTGTTGGAAGTTAATCGCCAGCAGTGTTGGGCAGTTGGAAGTTAATCGCCAGCAGGGATGGAAGTACTGTTGGGCAGTTGGGGGTGAACAGCCAGCAGTGATGGATGTTAAATGGCAGAAGTTAGCATTGATGGAGAGTAGAGGTCTGAAGTGTTAGCGTAGGCTAACGATCTGGAAGTATGCGACTTGGAGATTGAAAATTATTCATGATTATATATCTTTGTACTGGATGTCAATGACGATTCATATTCGTGTATGAACTTAATGTCACATTATTGAGGTAAAAAATACAATATTTCGTTTGCAACAAAATTTTTGCTTTGCTAACCACATGCTTATTCGTAGTTAGTGGCTTTAGTAGTTAGAATCTGTGGTGTCACCACACTTGCTAGGTGGTAGCCTTTAAATCGGCCGCGGTCCGTTAGTATACGTCGGACCCGCGTGTCGCCACTATCAGTGATTGCAGACCGAGCGCCGCCACACGGCAGGTCTAGTCTAGAGAGACTCCCTAGCACTCGCCCCAGTTGTACAGCCGACTTTGCTAGCGATGGTTCACTGTCTACATACGCTCTCATTTGCAGAGACGACAGTTTAGCATAGCCTTCAGCTACGTCATTTGCTACGACCTAGCAAGGCGCCATTACCAGTTACTACTGATGCTGTAAAACATGTACTATCAAGAGCGATGTTCACCATTTACGGATTAAAGTTAAGTATTCCAACAGCTACGTCCTTTTTTGCTAAAGTCTAACTTCCTTGTCCTGTTCCAGACCTCACGCCAGCCTGCGTGAGCTAAAACGCGTGCCTTTCGGCTTCCTCTCATACCGGTGTAGGCTCTCCTGCCAACCCACAACAAAATCTTTTATTCAGCTGGCAGTATTGACGAGCGCTGTATTGCAGTAGTTCGCGTAATGAAGATTTTTGTGAGGTAAGTGCTTAATGAAATGTGTAGCTTATTATCAGGATTGCTTCTTATTCAGGACCATTCTTTTGTATTAATCATTTGAAATCAGATTGCGTTGCGCTAGGATATTGTGGGTCAGTGTTGACATGATAAGAAAAAGTAAAGAGAAAGTAGGCTCAGTACGTTCCGTCTTACTCAGCTGGTTCAGAATCAAATAACATACAAGATTCCAACTAAAAACGCGAAGAACTGTGAGTTATCACTTATTTACACAAAAATTAGAAGTGAACTGTTTTATAATATACGAATAATACATATCAAAACAAAACTATCATCATAGATCCCACTGATGATGCCTTAAAGTGAAAAATGGCGAAACAGTGCAGCAAGGCGTTTTTATTTACAAAACGAACATTTTCAGATTTGCTAACGACATCGAAAATTTGTCAGAGACGGTGAAGGAACATCACATGAATGGAATGGATAGTATCTCGAATAAAAGTCATGAGATGAAAATCAACAAAAGCCATACACTACTGGCCATCAAAATTGCTACACCAAGAAGAAATGGACAAGTATACTAGAACCGACATCTGATGACATTTTCATGCAATTTGGGTGCATAGATCATGAGAAATCAGTACACAGAACAACCACCTCTGGCCGTAACAACGGCCTTAATACGCCTGGGCATTGAGTGAAACAGAGCTTGGATGGCGTGTACAGGTGCAGCTGCCCATGCAGCTTCAACACCATACCACAGTTCATCAAGAGTAGTGACTGGCGTATTGTGACGAGCCAGTTGCTCGGACACCATTGACCAGACCTTTTCAATTGGTGAGAGATCTGCAGAATGTGCTGGCCAGGGCAGCAGTCGAACATTTTCTATATGCAGAAAGGCCCGTACAGGACCACCAACATGCAATCGTGCATTATCCTGCTGAAATGTAGGGTTTCGCAGGGATCGAATGAAGGGTAGAGCCACGGGTGGTAACACATCTGAAATGTAACCTCCATTGTTCAAAATACCGTCAATGCGAACAAGAGGTGACTGAGACGTGTAACCAATGGCACCCCATAGCATCACGCCGGGTGATACGTCAGTATGGCGATGACGAATACACGCTTCCAATGTGCGTTCACCGTGATGTCGCCAAACACGGATGCGACCATCATGATGCTGTAAACAGAACCTGGATTCATCCGAAACAATGACGTTTTGCCATTCGTGCACCCAGCTTCGTCTTTGAGTACACCATCGCAGGCGCTCCTGTCTGTGATGCAGCCTGAAGGGTAACCGCAGCCATGGTCTCGTAGCTGATAGTCCATGCTGCTGCAAGCGTCGTCGAACTGTTCGTGCAGATGGTTGTTGTCTTGCAAACGTCCCCATCTGTTGACTAATGGATCGAGAAGTGGCTGCACGATCCGTTACAGCCATGAGGATAAGATGCCTGTCATCTCGGCTGCTAGTGATACGAGGCCATTGGGATCCAGCACAGCGTTTCGTATTACCCTCCTGAACCCACCGATTCCATATTCTGCTAACAGTCATTGGATCTCGACCAACGCGATCAGCAATGTCGCGATACGATAAACCGCAATCGCCATAGACTACAATCCGACCTTTATCAAAGTCGGAAACGTGATGGTACGCATTTCTTCGCATCTCACGAGGCATCACAACAACGTTTCACCAGGATACGCCGGTCAGCTGCTGTGTGTGTATGAGAAATCGGTTGGAAACTTTTCTCATGTCAGCACGTTGTAGGTGTCGCCACCGGCGCCAACTTTGTGTGAATGCTCTGAAAAGCTTATCATTTGCATAACACAGCATCTTCTTCCTGTCGGTTAAATTTCGCGTCTGTAGGACGTCATCTTCTTGGTGTAGCAATTTTAATGGCCAGTAGTGTACAAAGGTTAATGGATGTACTCGAATTAAATCGGGCGACGCTTTGGGAAGGCCACTAAGACATGACGTACTTCAAATAACAAATGAGTTTCGCTATTTGGGTGTGGTGATGATATAAAACGCAGACGGACAATAGCGAGAAATACGATATTACAATGAATGCATGCATGTCCAAAGGAACATTGCTTCGTTCTTCGTAACAAAGGCACTGCAATGTCGTATTTATGCGTCGATACGAGGCAGCGACTTTCAGCTAAAATATCCTCCCGTGTACGGGAGTTCCATAATGTGTATACTCGCACGAGTACAGGTTGTGGCGCAAGTAAGACGACATACAGGGAAGCTTGGGTATCGCCGTGAGTCATGCAGGTGTAGCCAAAGCAATTAAAGCGACCGCTTGCATAAGGCGGGAAATCCGGATAGGGGTCCCTGCCCGACAAAAATTTTCTTTCTTTTTTTTTTCTTTATTGAGTTTTGATCCCCCCCGAAGGGAGCGGGCTGGCAGCAGCTTAGTATGCCGCTTTTCAGCCTACAGACTTCGTTTTAAAAAGATGAAGATAATGAATAATAAAAACAGGCGATAAAATCGGATACTTAAAGGGTAACATGGCGAAAAATCGTGGAACGTAGAACAAAGGGATGATGATGCTAATAAAATATGTATGAAGGAGACAGGAAAAATAATAAACAGAGAATTAAAAAACACGGCGACAGTCTGGTTTCTGTTCGCAAAAGACATAAAATTCACACCCAGCGACAGCATGGTTTCTGTTCGAAATACTTTGGAAAGACGAACAACACTGAACATTCACTTGAACACTGCACTAAAAAATTTTGACAAATATGATATACCACAGCCGAGAGCAGCTGGGGGGGGGGGGGGAAGGGGGGATCCTGGACAGATGACGGGAAAGGAAAGAGAGGGAAGGAGAGGAAAAAACGAAGTGGGGGGGGGGGGGGAGGGGGGAAAGGAGCCGTTGGAGGACGAGTGCCCATAAGAGAGGGGGGAGGGTGCTGGGCAGACGCGACAGGGAGTGAGGAAGTCAGAGGAGGCGAATACAAAAGGACTCGGGGAGGGGGGCGAGAGAAGGGAGGTAGGGATAGGTTAGGCAGGGAGTAAACAGGATGGAAAGGGGGGAAGAGGGAGCCCAGGGAAGAGGACAGAGGAAAGGAGCAGGGGTGAGGATCAGAGTTGATAGGAGGGATAAATGGAGGGAGAGAGGGCATCATCCGGGAGGGGGAGTTGATGGAAGCCTCCTTGGGAAAGGAAGGGTGTAGAGATGGAGGGTAGGGGGGACACAACAGTGAAGGCGTGGCAGGGGGCGGGTACGGGAGAGGAGAGGAGCAACCAGGGCGGTGAGGGGGATCAAGGCGGCCGGAGGTGTAGAGTATGCAGATATGTTCGAGGAATAGGAGCCGATGGGGGAAAGGAATGAGGTCCTAGAGGACCCGCGTGGGGGACGGGGTGGCGTATACGGAAGGCGAGGCGGAGTGCATGATGCTCAAGGATCTGGAGGGACTTACAGAAATTTGGGGGGGGGGGGCAGATTCCAGGCAGGACTGGCATAACAGAGGATGGGACGGATTAAGGATTTGTAGGTGTGGAGGATGGTAGCGGGGTGCAACCCCCATGTCCAGCCAGAGAGGAGTTTGAGGAGTTGGAGGCAGTTGTGGCTTTTGGATAGGGATGGAGCGGAGATGAGGGATCCAGGTGAGCTGATGATCAATGGTGAGGCCAAGGTAGATGAAGGTGGGGGAGAGGTGGACAGGACGGCTGCAGATGGTAAGGGAGAAATTCAGCAGCCGGAAGGAGCGAGTGGTACGACCTACGATGATTGCCAGGGTCTTGGAAGGATTACACCATGCGGCAAAAAGGTCAAGGTGATTCTGGAGGAGGCATTGGGGCTGTTGGAGTGTAGGAGCGAGGCCGAGGAATGGGGTGTCATCGGCATATTGCAAGAGGTGTACTGGAGGGGGGGGGGGGGTTGGGGCATATCTGCCGTGTACAGGAGGTAGAGGAGTGGGGAGAGGTCAGAGCCCTGGGGCACACCTGCACAGGAGTAGAAGGTGTGGGAATTGGCAGTATGGATGGTAACATAGGAGGGGCGGCGGGAGAGGAAGGAGGCCATCAGACGGATGTAGTAGACAGGGAGGGCGTAGGTTTGGAGTTTAAACAGGAGACTGGGATTCCAGGCACGGTCGTAGGCCTTTTCGAGGTCGAGGGAGACAAAAATGGCGGAGCGACGGGAGTTAAGCTGGAGGGAGAGGAGATGAGTGAGGCGTAGGGGTTGGTGATTGGCAGAGAAGGAAGGTCGAAAGCCACATTGGGTGTCAGGGAGGAGGTGTTTTCGGTGGACGTGGTGATGGATGCGCCGGATAAGGATGGACAAATATTCATTGTAGTCATTCTCTTATACAGCTGATACCTCGCGTAATGGCAACAAAAGCCTACATGAGGAGGAGATATTAGTTAACATCGAATATAAACCTCAAGTCTTAGGAAGTATTTTGTAAAAGTATGTGTCTTGAGCGTAACCTTTTACAGAAGCGAAAAGTGGACTAGAAACAGTTTGAACAAAAAGACAATACCTACTTTTAAAATGTGTTGCTACAAAAGAATGTTGAAGATTACGAGGGGCGTCTGAAAAGTCCGTGCAAAGTCCGAGAGATGGCACCATCGGCGCGTATAGAGGTCATGTTTAGTTAGTAGCATCTTTGGAAAGAACACACACCAAGTTTCAGTCATATTGGTCTATTTATTTGTGTTTGACATTCGTGTGAATCAAGGAAGTCGAGTGATTGTCAAAAAATGGACGGAAAAGAATTTCGTGTGGTGATTAAACATTACTTTATGAAAGGCAAAACGCCTCAGGAGACTAAAGAGAAGCTTGATAAACATTACGGTGACTTTGCACCTTCGATCAGAACAGTTTATAAATGGTTTCAAAATTTTCAGAGTGGCCATATGGGCACGAGTGATGCTGAACGTTCGGGGACGCCCTGTGGAGGTCACGACTCTAGAAATCATTAATAAAATCCGTGATATGGTGATGGATGACAGAAGAGTTAAGGTGCATGATATTGCTAGTGCTGTGCGCATCTCGAATGAACGGGTACATAATATTTTGCATAAACATTTGGACATGAGGAAGCTATCCGCAAAATGGGTTCCGCGATTGCTCACGCTTGACCAAAAACGGAATCGTGTGAAGTGTTGCAAGGATGGTTTGCAGCTGTTCAGGAAGAATCCGTGGGAGTTTAAGCACCGTTTTGTCACTGTGGATGAAACGTGGATACATTACTATACTCCTAAGACCAAACAACAATCTAAACAATGGGTTACCAAGGGAGAATCTTCTTCAAAAAAGGCGAAGACCATTCCTTGGGCGGGAAAGGTTACGGTGAGTGTTTTTTTTTTTCGATTCGCAAGGGATAATCCTCATCGACTATCTGGAAAAGGGAAAAACTATTGCTGGTGTATATTATTCATCGTTACTGGACCGTTTGAAAACCGAGCTACAAGAAGAACGCCGGCGTTTGGACCGCAAAAAAGTCCTTTTCCATCACGACAATGCACCAGCACACACCTCGCAGTTGTGGTCGCAAAATTAATGGGAATAGGATTCTAACTCGTTTCACATCCCCCCTATTCTCCAGACTTGGCTCCCTCGGACTACTATTTGTTCCCCAATTTGAAGAAATGGCTGGCAGGACAAATATTTTATTCAAATGAGGAGGTGATTGCAGCAACTAATAGCTACTTTGCAGACTTGGACAATTCCTATTATTCGGAAGGGATCCACAAATTAGAACAGCGTTGGACCAAGTGTGTAAGTCTAAAACGATACTATGTCGAACAATAAAAAAGGTTTACTCGAAACAAGTAAGTAGTTTTTATTTTTGCACGGACTTTTCAAACGCCCTTCATAAACCTCAAGTGTTACGAAGTACTTTCTAAAGGTATGTGTCTGGTGAGCAAGCTTTTACAGAAGTGAAAGGTAGACTAGAAAGAATTTGGACAAAAAGACAATACCAACCTTTAAAATGTGTTGTTACAAAAGAATGTTGAAATTTAGATCAGCAGATTCGACAGTCAATGAGGAGGTACTAAACTGAATTTCGTGTTAAAATAAATTTGATGCAGAACTTGACTTAAAACAGAGATTGGCTCATATGACACATCATGAGGCATCCAGCAATCATCAGTTTGGTAAAGAAGGGAAATGAGGAGGTTAAAAATTGTAAATCAAGAGCAAGAAATGAATACAGTAAGTAGGTTCAGACGAGTGATGGTTTCAGCAGCTATACGATGATGAACAGGCTTGCCCAGTATAGACTAGCGTGCAGATCTACATCAAATGGGTCTTCGGAGTAAATACCACATCCAAAACAACAATCTGGATGTTTTGTCCCGATTTTGAATAACCCAACAGTGACTGCGATGAAATAGCAAAGTATCGGGGGGGGGGGGGGGGGGCAAATGCAAGTGGCCCAGAGAACAGAGCTCTACGCTACAAAGAAACACAGCAGAGGAAAGGAAATAAAGTACTGATTTGACCATAGTAGATGTTGAAAGTGACCACCACCTCTTAACACTTTCGGGCCTTGGTCAGCAAGTTTCTGAAGGTGGAGCGAAGCTGGACTGCTGGAATTGCTGCAGTCTCATCCGAAATGTTCTGCTGCAGTTCTTTAAGACTGAGGGTCGTTGCGATACGGCTTAGGTTTGAGGACTCCCCACACAAAGTAATCGCACACTGACTGACCTGGATGGTCAGCTAACCCTGCGACCAGACCGACCTTTGCTAACAACTCCGTCAGGCATGAAGAATGTTTAAATGAGCTCCAAGGTTCGGCTGGCTGTGTAGTCAGTTCCTCCATCCTGTTGGACGTAACTGTAGGTCTTTTCCTCCTCCGGTAATGCTGCGACAAATGGTTTCTAAATGTATCCCCTCGTCCCGGTCACTTATATTTGCCCCACTCAGTAAATACACGTTAGTCAAGGTTCTGCATATCATCGATAAGAGTCTGTAAACGTCTGTAACGCCTGCGTAAGGTAGGTCACAAAAGAGCTGAAATTAGGGGTCAAGTGAAAGGATTGACGAATTTGTCAGCAACTACTTCATCATGCTAATGAAGGTGAAATCTTTTTGAGACGAATCGTAACTAGAGATGGAACATGGGTTCATCACTGTGAACCAGAGAGCAGACGCCAGGGCATGGAATGGAAAGGCACCGAATCTCCTACCAAAGATAAAGTCAAGAATGCACCCTCTGCAGGAAAAGGGATGTTCACAGTTCCTTTTGCTCTACAATATTCAATTCTGGAACATTATCTGGAAAGGAAGTCAACAGTAAACAATCAACGTTGCAGAAATATGCATTGCAGCGAGTTGACATCTTTAATTCTAAACAAAAGCTGAGGTGTATTGTCAAAAGACTTTCTTTATGCATGACAGTGCGGATCCACATATCGCAGCCCACGCTATTTAAACTCTTCAGAATACGCATCTGGAGATCTTACAGTTGCTCTAGGAAGCCATTGATTCAAGGTGAAAGAAACGATGCATTCTTGGCTTCCGCTCAACCGAAAAACTCTTCTTGTGAAGATACTAGAAAATTAGCGCACTAATGAACCAAGTGCGTTTAAACGCAGACTACATAGAAAACAGATGTCACTGTACATTGTGTTCCGTTGGTGAGATAAATTAGAAAGGTATTATGCAGATAGTCCTCGACTTACCGACATATCTACTAGACTGAGCCAAGAGGGGTAAGTACTGCTGATCGACTTTTGCTAATAGACAATCGAAAGCGTGGTACCGCGACCGCGTCGCGACAACGCCTAGCGCTTCCTGCGTCTCCTGGATACCCGGTGGCTATATCTACACGTATTCTCCACGTGTTTTTTTGTCCGACTGTATTCGAGAACATAGAAAAAATAAATCAATGTCTGTGCAGGGGTTACCATGATGTTTCCATTGTCACCTTGACAAAATGAAGCAACGTATTTGTTTTTTGTTTGCTTCCAGGTATATTTCTGCAGTCTTCATACAATGAAATCCCGCCGCCACAATACCGTAGCACGCCGCTGGAAGAAACAAAAGTAAATGGTGAAGACCCGTTGATAAAGTTGAGTATCGTGAGGCACTTCGTTTTCTGTATTTGAAGGGGAACAACGCTGCAACAATCCATGACAACTTAATGAAAATGCACGGCAGAGACGAACCATAACATGGGAGGAAGTTTAAGTGGTGGCTGATGCCTCAAATGTGATCAGACACGTGCTGATGAATAAGAACGAAGTGGTAGGCCATCTCCCTGTAATAAACCGGGAATCACAACAGATGTGAGGCCCTGGTCCTGCTAATTAGACGTATCACAACAGAGGACGTATTGGATAATCTGAAAATAAGTCATGAATAAGTCTTCAACAGCCCGCGCGACATTCTGATCAAGACGAAACCTCGCCGCTACTTGGGTTTCAAAACGCCTGCTAAGCCTGGGCAGCAGCGAGAATTTTTCAGCCAATCCATATCATTTCTTTAGCCATAAAGTCACAATAGACGAATGCTGGGTGTTTTATCCTCAGTCCATAACAAAGCAAACAGCGGAAACCAGTGGAGTTACCAACGTCAAAGGAGGTGAGGACCTAACCATTATCGGGCAAGGCGATGCTGAAAATTCCTTGGAACTGTTGCCTGGTACTAACAGAAATACTTATAAGGGCAAACCGTCTAGGAGGCGTACCATGAAAATTTCCCTATGAGGTTATGGCAAGCTATCAAGACGAGTCGTCGCGGGTAGGTGTGTCAGGGCTGTTGCTCGATAGCAAGTCCCCACTCAAATCTGCACAGAACATAGTCACACTTCATAACCCTACCACTACCATTGTTATTTCGTATGCCTTTACCTAAATTACAGAAAACTCTGTCTATGTTGCCACGTGTAACCCTCTTACTAAATTTAGTTTAATTTCAAATGAAGTACATTATGGGAGGATAGTCCTGTTAATAGGAAAAGCTAATCAATAGAGTTACCCTTTTTAGAGGATTTGACCGTGTGTTGTGTCTAACGGTTACGTAAATCAGATTATTCCATTCTTTTCCTAAGATCTTACCAGTTGTTAGAAAGAAACGCAGTATGAATAGTATTATACTGAAGCTAGGACAACTTAGTTCCAAGTTCATTTAGTGGTTTAAAATATATACTAACGGTCGCCTGCCTGTCCAGGCAATGAAACAGTGAAGTATTGGAAAAGCAGAAGTACGAATTTTGCCTACTTCCTTGCTACTGTTTATGTTGCTTCTTCAAATAAATACTACTTCATGTAAACAATGTTGCTGCTGACACTGGAATTATTTGACTAGTAAACCCTTCTATATTACGTTTTTAAAAGAGAAAAAACACAATAGATAACTTCAAGAAAGCTAAAAAAAATTGGCCAGGGAGGAACTTTAGAAAGGCAAATTCCATAACCAACAAACTTAAATACTAAAATACTTAGATACTGAAGCACACACTTTTTGTACTGAACGTTTCACTTCAAGAAAACCTCTTTCTTACAGGAATTTACTTTCAAAAGTTATTACTCTTTGAAGTAACTCTGTATAGTCATTTAACACATTCTAGTAACGTTGCTTCACTTTGACTGAATTTTACGCAAGCAAACTTTTACGATAACACTATGCAATAGTTAAGAAAACGTTTAAAACAAGAATAGTTTGACTTTATTTCTCTGTAATCTACTAAAGCACGGACGTGTTATTACTCTAACTAAAATTTTTGTTACGCCTTTCAGTGAAACAACTAAGAGAACTTTTCCTTAACTGTTTCTCAAGACGAAAATATTTACGAACTGTTTAACTTCATGATGCAAAATTACATTTAAATTCACTCTATTCAATGTACACATTCCATTAGTGAGACGTAATTTCATTACTACAGGATTTAGTCCCTCACACATATATCTCTTTATTTACACAAAAACAATTTAAATGGTGCCTCTTTATATTAACTTGGCGCTTCAGAAGTCTGTAAAACAGGATACTCGGATTAATCAAGTACCAGGAAAGAACCGTGTATAGATGTATGGTTAGGATGAAATGACAGGGCGAACCAGTTTCTTTAAAGCTCAAGAATGATTATTCACTAATAAAACACAGTTTAAATTAATGGTTCACCCTATACAAAAGTAAAATACAAAAAAAAAAATCTTCTCTGGTGGCTGTAGGCTTGGGTGTGGCGAACAGTTCTGACTACTACACTACCCACAGAACAGCCTGCAAGTATCTTGCTGTATGGATTCAATTTCTCTTCTTGGCGTCGTTCAATTTTACATACAGTAACCCAACAACTCGCAGCTATGCCGTAGGCTGTTTCTAGTCTTCATCCGAGACATTTTTGTGCAAATTCACGGGCAAAGCTTCCCCTGCTCCTCAAACGTGTTGCCTCAATCACTACTGCCTATCGACTGTGTCACTTACTTCCCGCGCTTGCTCTAAATCGCGCGCCAATTCGCCCTTGCCACCTTTTCCACTCCCCAGAGCGACTTTCGTTTCAAACAAAAGCACTGGCTTTTACATAACACCTATTTCTTGCATTATTCCTAAGCGCGAGCATTTCTTACAATTGTCAAATTTACATCAACATGAGCCGGGCGGAGTGGCCGTGCGGTTCTAGGCGCTACAGTCTGGAACCGAGCGACCGCTGCGGTCGCAGGTTCGAATCCTGCCTCGGGCATGGATGTGTGTGATGTCCTTAGGTTAGTTAGGTTTAATTAGTTCTAAGTTCTAGGCGACCGATGACCTCAGAAGTTAAGTCTCCTAGTGCTCAGAGCCATACATCAACATGAACAGTTTATACACACAAATATTTTTAAATACATAATGTCATCAGAAAATTATTTAACGTAATAAGCAATTTACATAGTGCTTTACAAACATTACTCACATACAATACAAATTACTTCAACCTCCAGTACAGCACACTTTACGTATACAGAAAATATAGTGCTAATATATGAAAATTTTAAAGCAAAAAAAAATTATAAAAAATTTAGAGAAACAAATAGTGTTGTAACTTGTTGCTTCTTTGAGGTATCAGCTTCATTTCCCTTCACACACCCCAGATCCCCCTCCCTCCCGTGTTCTCCTGACATCGTACCCTGTGACTTTATTTATTTATTTATTGTTCCGTGGGACCACATTAAGGAGAAGTCTCCATGGTCATGGAACGAGTCAATACATGAAATTATCACTTGATAGTGGAAACAGATAAAATGAAATATAAGAAACATATTTAGGCGACAATTTTAAGTTTAAATAAGGAAAATCAAGAATGTAACACTGGAATTTGCTTAATTTTTCAGCTCTTCCAGGAGCTTCTCGACAGAATAGAAGAAGTGAGCCAAGAGGAAACACTTCAGTTTAGACTTAAAAGTGTTTGGGCTACTGCTAAGATTTTTGAGTTCTTGTGGTAGCTTATTGAAAATGGATGCAGCAGAATAATGCACTCCTTTCTGCACAGGAGTCAAGGAAGTGCATTCCACATGCAGATCTGATTTCTGCCTAGTTTTAACTGAGTAAAAGCTGCTAACTCTTGGGAATAAGCTAATATTGCTAACAACAAACAACATTAAAAAAAATATATACTGTGAGGGCAATGTCAGAATTCCCAGACTATTGAATAGGGGTCGACAAGAGGTTCTCGAATTTACACCACATATAGCTCGAACAGCCCGTTTTTGAGTCAAAAGTACCCTTTTTGAATCAGAAGAATTACCCCAAAAAATAATACCATATGACATAAGCGTATGAAAATATGCGAAGCAGACTACTTTTCGTGTTGAACTGTCACTTATTTCAGATACTGTTCTAATGGTAAATAAAGCAGCATTTAGTTTCTGAACAAGATCCTGAACATGGGCTTTCCACAACAACTTACTATCTATCCGAACGCCTAGGAACTTGAACTGATCCGTCTCGCTTATAATATGCCCATTCAGTCTGATCAAAATATCGGTTCGTGTTGAATTGTGAGTTAGAAACTGTAAAAACTGAGTCTTACTGTGATTTAGCATCAAATTATTTTCCACAAGCCACGAACTTATTTCATGAACTACATTATTTGATAATGTTTCAATATTACACACAAGATCCTTCACTACCAAGCTGGTGTCATCAGCAAACAGAAATATTTTTGAATCACCTGTAATACTAGAAGGCATATCATTTATATAAATAAGAAACAGCAGTGGCCCCAGCACCGACCCTTGGGGAACGCCCCACGTAACAGTGCCCCATTGGGACTGAACATCATTACCACTCTCAATATTGCGGAGAATTATCTTCTGCTTTCTGTTCTTAAAGTAAGAGGCGAACCAATTGTAAGCTACTCCCCTTACTCCATAATGGTCCAACTTCTGCAGTAATATTTTGTGGTCAACACAGTCAAAAGCCTTCGTTAAATCAAAGAAAACACCTAACGTTTGCAACCTTTTTTTTAATCCGTCCAAAACCTCACAGAGAAAAGAGAATATAGCATTTTCAGTTGTTAACCCATTTCTTAAATCAAACTATACATTTGACAGCAAATTATGTGAATTTAAATGCTCCAGTAACCTTGTATATACAACCCTCTCGATAACTTTAGCAAACACAGATGGCATAGAAATAGATCTATAATGGTCAACATTATCCCTGTCTCCCTTTTTATGAAGTGGCTTCACTACCGAGTACTTTAATCGGTCAGGAAACCTACCACTCCTAAAGGAAAAGTTACAGATATGGCTAATTACTGGGCTAACATACATAGAACAATACTTCAGTATTCTGCTAGATACCCCGTCATATCCGTGAGAGTTCTTGGTCTTTAGTGATTTAATTATTAACTCAATCTCCCTCTTGTCAGTATCATGGAGGAGCATTTCAGGTAACAGTCTCGGAACACTTTTTTCTACGAGCGCTATATGATTCCCTGTTGGGACTAGGTTTCTATTTAGTTCACCTGCTATATTCGGAAAGTGATTATTAAATACTGTACATATATGCGACTTGTCAGTAACACGGACATTTCCACTACGCACTGATTCTATATCGTCGACCTGTCTCTGCAGACCAGCACTTCCTTTACGACTGACCATATGGTTTTAATTTTATCCTGCGACTTAGCTATTCTATCTGCATACCACATACTTTTTGCCTTCCTAATAACTTTTTTAAGCCCCTTACAAATATGTTTGTAATGGGCTGCTGCATTTAGATTGTGACTATTTCTAACGTTTTGCTATAATTGCAACTTTGTTCTACAAGATATTCTTATCCCTTTAGTCAGCCACCCAGGCTGCCTGTTTGTGCTAGTGCCCGGTTTTGAACGTTCTAACGGAAAGCAACTTTCAAAGAGCACGAGAAAAGTCTTGAGGAAAGCATTATATTTATCGTCTACTGTATCAGCACTATAGACATCTTACCACTCTTGTTCCTTGATAAGGTTTACAAACGTCTCTACAGCAACTGGATCAGCTTTTCTATAAAGTTGATAACTATATTTAACATGTGTTGCAGCACAAAAATCTTTTAGAGTTAAAATTTGTGCATCATGATTTGAAAGGCCATTCACCGTTTTGCTAACAGATTGCCCTTCTAGTAATGAGGAATGAACAAAAATATTGTCTATGGTTGTTCTACTGTTCCCTTGCACTCTCGTTGGAAAGAATACGGTTTGCATAAGATTATATGAATTAAGGAGGTCTACCAGCATCCTTTTCCTTGCTCAATCACTTATACAATTAATATTGAAGTCACCACATATAACTAACTTCTTGTATTTCCTATAAAGTGAACCAAGAACCTCCTCTAGGTTTAAGCAAAAATGTTGTGAAATCGGAGTCTGGGGCTCTATAAATAACAACAGTAAGAAGTTTAGCTCCACTAAATTTAACCACACCTGCACAACATTCAAACACCTTTTCAGTGCAGTACTTTGAAACATCAATTGACTCAAATGGGATGCCGTTTTTCACATACATGGCTACTCCCCCACACCGCAAAGAGCTCCTAGAAAAGCTGCCAGCCAGCCTGTATCCTGGTAAAGGAAGCCTCTGAATTATCTCCTTATTTAAGAAGTGTTCAGATATACCAATAATTTCAGAGTCAACATCTATAAGCATTTCACTAACTTTATCTCTAATACCTTGTATATTTTGATGAAATATACTAATTCCCTCATTAATCGGATACCTAAGCTTTGTCGAAAGTGGTTTCTTTGTTAGAGAGACTTCCCTTTAGCAGGAATACCTATCAGCTGACTTCAATCTAAAAAAGGTACAGCTCTAACACCCACAACTACCGGAATTTTCCCATGAGTGATCCCACCACCCCCACCTATGCTGTCACCTATAAGCTTTGCCAACCTCCCCCTTCCATACCCGTTGAGGTGCAGGCCATGTATAGTGAAACCCGTCCTGCTGATAGACTCCACCGACACCACTGAAATGTTACTCATTCCTTCTGTCATCAGCGCACCCCCAAGTCTCATGTTATTACGCCTGACGGCTGTATTAAGATGAGGCCAAAGTGACGCTGAAACAGTTCCACGAAATGCACATTCATGTTGCCAGTCTGAGTGGCTATCTTTTCCAGGTCACCATCTATGTCATACTCCCCAAGTTCTAAAGCCTCCGATTTTTTTTCTAATTAACTACTCACCCGAAATCGATGAAACTGGCGTTACTTCTCGACGTAATCGCCCTGCAGACATACACATTTTTCACAACGCTTACGCCACGATTCCATGGCAGCGGCGAAGGCTTCTTTAGGAGTCTGTCTTGACCACTGGAAAATCGCTGAGGCAATAGCAGCACAGGTGGTGAAAGTGCGGCCACGGAGAGTGTCTTTCATTGTTGGAAACAGCCAAAAGTCACTAGGAGCCAGGTCAGGTGAGTAGGGAGCATGAGGAATCACTTCAAAGTTGTTATCACGAAGAAACTGTTGCATAACGTTAGCTCGATGTGCGGGTGCGTTATCTCGGTGAAACAGCACACGCGCAGCCCTTCCCGGACGTTTTTGTTGCAGTGCAGGAAGGAATTTGTTCTTCAAAACATTTTCGTAGGATGCACCTGTTACCGTAGTGCCCCTTTGGAACCCAATGGGTAAGGATTACGCCCTCGCTGTCCCAGAACATGGACACCATCATTTTTTCAGCACTGGCGGTTACCCAAAATTTTTTTTCTGGCGGTGAATCTGTGTGCTTCCATTGAGCTGACTGGCGCTTTGTTTCTGGATTGAAAAATGGCATCCACGTCTCATCCATTGTCACAACCGACGAAAGCAAAGTCCCATTCATGCTGTCGTTGCTCGTCAACATTGCTCAGCAACATGCCACACGGGCAGCCATGTGGTCGTCCATCAGCATTCGTGGCACCCACCTGGATGACACTTTTCGCATTTTCAGGTCGTCATGCAGGATTGTGTGCACAGAACCCACAGAAATGCCAACTCTGGAGGCGATCTGTTCAACAGTCATTCGGTGATCCCCCAAAACAATTCTCTCCACTTTCTCTATCATGTCGTCAGACCAGCTTGTGCGAGCCCGAGGTTGTTTCGGTTTGTTGTCACATGATGTTCTGCCTTCATTAAATTGTCGCACCCCTCAAACCCACTTTCGACACATCCGTAACTCCATCACCATGTCTCCTTCAACTGTCAATGAATTTCAATTGGTTTCACACCACGCAAATTCAGAAAACGAATGATTGCATGCTGATCAAGTAAGGAAAACGTCGCCATTTTAAGTATTTAAAACAGTTCTCATTCTCGCCGCTGGCGGTAAAATTCCATCTGCCGTACATTGCTGCCATCTCTGGGACGTATTGACAATGAACGCAGCCTCATTTTAAAACAATGCGCATGTTTCTATCTCTTTCCAGTCCGGAGGAAAAAATCGGAGGCCTTAGAACTTGAATGCACCTCGTACTATTATCAGCCCCACCCACAATCACTACCTGACCCTCTTTAGGAAAATCCCTATATAACCTCCCTATGTTAACAGTCACCTGAGCCACTCGGATAAAGCAACTATGGTGCTGCAGAAATGTCCAAAATGGTGAATTGGATGATTACGGAGGGGAACATTTCCTAACCGTCAAAATCCAGATGTTACATGCTGACCTCTGCCAAGTCATTCACAGCTGGGAAAAATGTATCTCTGTGAAAGGCAAATGACTATCTCCGTAGTTGAGTGGTCAGTGTGGCTGCCATGTAGATGACATGGGCTCCATTTTTGGTACTACTGTAGTGTAACGACGTAAGTTTTTTTTATATGATTTTCATTTGACATATGACCATGTGTAGACTTCGTCACCTATGTCAGTTACAACCCACTTCAAAATTATTTATATTCTTTTTAAATTGTCTCAGAATGGTTCTTGAACGAAACTGTAAAACATCATTTGAGTCGTATGCGCAGAATTACGTCGCTCGGGCCAATTGGTTTGCGTAAACTTTTTCAATTTTAGATGTCGTTTGTTTCTCCTCAGAAATTATATTGATACACGTTATCTGATTTAATCGATATTAGAACCACATTGAATAAACTTTTTTAGATTCAAAGTCGCGATGAACGCTGTCAAAATTCACTTATCTTGTCAAATATATTATTAATTCATTCACATAATTCTTCATAAATAAATCCTCGGAACACGTATTTCAACTTTAGTAGCATCCACTAGTTTATTATCTTCCTGCATACAGAAATGAACCTGAGCCCTGACGAGACAAAACTAACATTTTCAATAAGATAAAACTTCCTATCATTGTTGTACAAAATATTACAAATTCTCATTTATTTGATTTTTAGAAGCACGACGCAACAACTCGGTTTCAGGATCTTCTGTTGCTCTTTGGCTGTCGACCCGCAACGTATAGTGGCCAGCAATTTTCTCTCTGGTCCCGGCAGCGAAGATGCTGTCTCCGTTTGTTGCGCCGCCCTCTCCGTACATGAAACATAAAAAATAAATACAAAAACTTTAGACAATACACAAATATTACAAAAATACATAAACAAAACTAAATTAAACTTATATTCACCTGCAACCTGGGTTGACACTGGTGGATGGGTGACGCTTCAATATCGTCCCACTACATACCCCACCCACAAGCTCAGTTTGTCACGTTTTAACCGAAAGTAAAACTTTTTCTGTATACAATATTTAACTGTTAATACATTTTCCTCACATTTTACGTACTCTAGAGTCCTTGCTCTTAGATAGATTTAATCCTTTTACTACGATATTGTTGTGACTATTTGTCATTTACTCTTAATTGTGCTATTATGGTAATTCATAACCGAATATATGGAGATTACTCCTTTTCATTTAATAGTTGCTAGTAAATACTAATTTAATACGTTCTTTAACGTTGTTACATTAGGACAGAGCGTTCAAATTGTGATAGATTAGTTTCAGTTTTATTCATTTACTAGAGTTACTCTTTCCAAAAATGTATATTACTAATAAGTTTCTCACAATAACTAATAGTACTATTTACTTTACGTCATTCTTTTCCCTAATGCCCTAGTTATGCCTGAGGTCAAGAAGAAATCAAGCAAAACTTTCTTTAGAATCTTGGCACGGCTTTCTTTACCTTCGGACACCTTGTTGGGTAATGGCAATTTATTTAGGAGAACCAACCGAGAGAGCCCCGTTTGGTGTGTTCTATATTAACACTATTACAAATCTCTATTAAAGGCACTCTGCTATGTTCTCATGAGCCATACAGCTCTGGACGCCCATGGTCCCTAAAATTATTAACCATCCCCTTTGGTTCCTACAATCCGAGCAAATATAAAAATATACAAAATTCCTTCTGATCTAATAAGAAAATTTCTTCCATATAAATCCCCTTTTAGTTATCTTTCTCTTTTTGGAGTACTGGTAGATTATTGTAGAACACTTGTTTAAACTTTCTGTTATTTCTTTAAAATAACACGTAACTATCCGAAAAACTTCACATGAATAAACTATGAACGCTCTTCCGTATGTAACATATACTAAATATTAACTTATTTAGGAATGAAGGGTTTCATTTGATCAACACTAAATAATCCTTTAATTACACCTGATGAAGGTTCCATAAGAAGTAACGCTTTGGGATGTACAATCTTATGTACAACATATGGACCTTCAAAGATAAAGGAGAATTTTCTACATTCCTTATTGATCTTCGAACTTTTAGGATGAGATCGTACTAATACAAGATCTCCTACCTGAAATGAGGGTTCTATAGCATGTTGATTATAACTTTTAATTCTCCCTTCAGCATTTTTAACAATCTATTCGCAAACTATTTCGTCTGGGATGCATTGTTGGATCTCATTTACTGGTGGCCAAGGTAGAGCAGCTAGTAAAGGCTCACCTATAATTCGTTTGCCTAAAATTTCTATAGGTGATAATCCAGTCATTAGGTGAGGCAATTCATTTAATATCTTTTCGAATTCAGGCATTAGTTTGGCCCACCGAGTATGTTTATGTGCACAATAAGTTCTACATAATCGTCCTAATTCTTTCATGACTCTTTCTACTAAATTACTTAGAGGGTGATATTTCGAAATTAAGATATGTTTGATTCCATATTGTTTTATCATATCTTGAAACCTTGGCTAATAAAGGCACTACCGTTGTCAGACGGAAGTCGTTTAGGAATGCCCCAGTTAACAAAGTAATTTCGGGTGAGGCAGCGTATAACGCTTGCTGTATTCGCTCGTTTCAAAGTATATAGCTTCACATGTTTGGACCAACATTCCATTACAACAAACACATAAGTAAATCCTCCTGAACTACGAGGCAGAGGGCCGAAAAAATCTAATTACAGTAGATCCCACAGACCTCGAGGAATTACAGCATATAATTTATAATGCTTAGATTTGTTATTAACTTTAACCTTTTGACAGGTTTCACAAGCCCTAATAATACTTCTCACAATACGGGACATATTTTTGAAATAATAATACTTCATTAGATGTTTAATACATTTATGAATTCCAAAATGCCCGTAACCTTCATGAATATAAGTAATTAACTCGTACACTACAGTTTTCGGAATGCAGATTTTCCATCTCTGGTGTTCCCTCTGCGCTTTCCAATACAACAAGTCGTTGAAATATAACCAAACACCCCGGGTGTTAACTGTTTCGTCCCCATTATTAAGGTTTTGTATAAGGTCCCTATATTGATCATCATTTCTTTGATTGCATCTAATAGCAGTTACTATCCGTTTAACCTTACTTTCGTTCTCCTGAGTTAAAAGGAAATAAACATGGTAATTTATTCCTGGTTCTTCTGCAATGTTAATATTCTCCATTCCTACTGGAAGTCTCGACAAAGCATCCGAAACTACATTTTGTGATCCTTTTATATACCTAATTTCGTATTGAAATTCTTGCAAGCATAATACCCAACGTAACAGTCTACGGTGAAGTAACCGACAATTGTTCAAAAAGGTTAAAGCCTGATGATCAGTATATACAATTGTTTTTCTTCCCATTAATAATCCTCTAAATCGTTGAAAACCCCATACCACAGTGAGAGCTTCCTTCTCGGTTACAAAATAATTTCTTTCATGTTTATTTTAAGTTCTACTAGCGAATCCAATAGGCCGATATAATCCCTTTTCATTGGTCAGATCACCTTGGAATATTATGCAAGACACACCATAATCAGAGGCATCCGTACACATACAAAATTCCTGATTTAAATCTGGATGGTATAACATTTTGGCTTCTGTTAACGCTCCTTTTATCTTATTAAAAACTTCCTCTTCCTCTTTTCCCCAGAGCCATACTGACTTCTCTTTTAATAAATCCAGTAATTTAGGATTAACAATATCCTGCCCTGGAAGAAACCTTCTCAGAAATCCTACCATTCCTAAGAATGATTTCAGTTGTTTCCGATTTCTAGGACTCGGGCATCGAGCAATAGCTTCAATACGTGCTGGGTCTGGCCTAATACCTTTACTGTCCACTATATGCCCCAAAAATCTCACTTCCTCCTTTCCGAAGTAAGACTTCGATAACTGTAACGTAATTCCTCTGTCAATTAAACGGTCAAACAATTCCCGTAATATCGTAACGTGTTCTTCCCACGTTTTAGTGGCTACCAAAATATCATCTACATATAAAATAATCTTTTGTAACAATTGCTGACCCAAAGCAGAATCTAATGTCCTAATGAAAGTTGACACTAATATATTAAGTCCAAAAGGTAAAACTTGGAACTGATATGATCTGCCTTCAAAAAGAAAAGCCGTATATTGCCGTGAATCCGGGTGTAATGTCACTTGATGGTAGCCAGCAGTTAAATCCATTGTACTCATATAACGAGAACCAGCAATCTTAAGAAGTACGTCCTCCATAGGAATAGGTCTGTCTCTTTCCATCTCTATAATTTTATTTAATTCACGGGCATCCAGAACCAGTTGTACCCCACCAGTAGCTTTCTTAACTACCCACAAAGGACTGTTAAAAGTGCTACATGATCGTTCGACAATGTTTTGTTCTAGCATCTTACTTATTTCTCTACTAGCCGGTTCTCTGAATTGTACTGGAATAGGATAAGGTTTCTTAAAGAATGGTTTTTGATCTTTAATCTTAAGTTTACAAACGTAATCTTTAATTCTCCCTGGTTCATCTGAGAAGACAGCTCTAAATTCTAACAACAAAGATTCCAACTCTTCCTTTTCTTGTTCGGATAGACAATTCGTAGAATAACATTTTTCTTTCACTTCAGTTTTGATACTATTACCAGCCTCACATCGGTATACTTCATATTCAAGATCACTAGAATCTATTAATAGGTTCATGGTCTGTGTGTACTTAATCTGTAAGGATTCGTAGAAATTTTCAGGTACTCGATTATCAGAAAACCTCACTTTAAAAGCACATGCCTCCATATGGATGGTTAAGGAAGAGTCTTTAAAATCTAATATACCTTTATATTTACACAGTCAATCTATACCTAAAATTATGGCCACATTTAAGTTGGCTACGACAAGTACAGAGTGAGCAATTAATTGTTTAGCAATCCCAAAAGTTAAATAAACTTCCTCAGTAATATTTTGACTTCTTTTACCAGTAACTACTATAATTTTCAACCCAGTTACAGGTAAGGTTGGGAAATTCCAATATTTTCTTTTAAGCTGAAATAATTCTTTAGACCGAGCGGGGTGGTGCAGTGGTTAGACACTGGACTCGCATTCGGGAGGACGACGGTTCAATTCCGCGTCCGGCCATGCTGATTTAGGTTTTCCGTGATTTCCCTAAATCGCTCCAGGCAAATGCCGGGATGGTTCCTCTGAAAGGGCACGGCCGACTTCCTTCCCCATCCTTCCCTAATCCGATGAGACCGATGACCTCGCTGTCTGGTCTCCTTCCCCAAAACCAACCAACCAATTCTTTAGATAAAATACTTACTTCGCTACCCGAATCGATTATAATATTTACTTCGGTATCTTTAATATAACCTTTAATAACGGGTTTATAAGTTATATTCTCCCTTATCTGATTGTCTTCCTGAAGTAAATCTTGTTGCCAATCACCTTCCTTTTGGCAGCTTAATGATAAATTGCAATTGGGTCTTGTATAATCTCGACTAACAGTTCTCTTTAGTTGACCCGTACTAAAGGACTTTACTAGTTTTCCGAACTTTCTATGATAACGTCACCTACAACCTGACCTTCATTAACTACTTGAGGATGATTTATCTCATTATCGTTATTGCGTAATTTCCGCATTTTAGAGTTATTACCATGATTTTGTTGGATCTCTTTATCTTTAGATTGACGTTTTATATAACAAAACCGGCTATGATTGTTGTTGTTAAATTTTCGTGGTTCTGAATTATTATTATTTCGAAGATTGTCATTTCTACCAAATCTAAATTTCTCGTCTTCCCTTTCTCTGTTAAGTATGTCTAACTGTTCTAAATATCCTAATAATTCGCAAGGTTGTGACCATTCTCTTTCTGTCACTCTTTCCTTTACATAATACGGTAACCTACTAATTAGGACTCGTATTAGGTGACTTTTAATAATTGGTTCTTCAATTAATTTAGCACAGTTTAAATGCCATTCGAAATAATTCCTATAACCTCCCCACCGTTTAGAATATGGAGGAGGGTCTAACAACTCTAAAGTTAAGTGTTGTTGTTTTCCTCTTGACCAATAATTTTGTTTAAACTGCTTAACAAAATCATCCCAGTCCCTAAATTCAGTTCTATGCAGTACTGCCCATTCCGCAGCTTCTGCTTCTAAATGTCCTATTACAAATTGAATCCGTTTTTCATTACTCCATTTAGGAGATAATGAAGTTTCAAAAGCTTTTATAAAGATTATAGGGTGAAGTTCGCCTCCTCGTTTGAATACAGGAAATTGACTTGCTACATTTGAATTTGTCGTTATTTCATCCCAACATTCTGCGAGAGACATAGTTGGATTTTGTTTAGATTGCAGAGGCGGAGTTGCATCGGATTGGCTTGCCGTGATTTCTTTATTTATATTGTTGTCGTCCGAGCTAGCAAACTCGATGCGACTGTTGTCTCTGATTACGTTATTGCTTCTACTACTTGAAATGTTTTCATTATTATTTCATTCCGATAACCGTTTAGTAATTTCCTGTATTCGCATTTCTGTATTGGATACACGATTAGCTAATATAGATTCTTCACCGTGTTCACGATGTGAACGGTCTGTACCTTCGACAATGTTATTATCTTTGGCAGTCTCAAGGTTACTGCATATTTCAGTAATTAAAAATTTCATGTTTTCTATTTTGGTATGATCTTTTTCTACTCGATGAGTTAATATCTCTAATTCTACATTATCTATTGAAGAAATCTCTACAGGTTTGGTAGAAACCTCTTTAATAGATTCTAATAATTCTCTACGAACAGTTTCTGTTTGCATAGAAAATTCATCTCGTAACTTATCGTTATTTTTCTCTATTTCATTTACAACTAAGACATTGACATTATCTAGTCTCTTGGTTAAGTCAGTAATATTATTTCGCATGCGAACTTTTTCCTCACGCGATTCCTGGATATGTTATTCTAACCTTTTACAATTATCAGCAATCTTATTACTAAGGCCTACTAGTTTTTCCCGCATTTCAACTTTAGAAGCCTCTATTTTATCACTTAATTCTCGACTGGTTTCATTAAGATATTCCTGTAACCTGTCTGTAGATTTTGTTAGCTCCCCTTTTAATCTAGCAGTAGATTCCTCGTTAGACTGTTTTAATTCCTATTTTAGTTCCTCTTTTAATCTAGCAGTAGATTCTTCGTTAAACTGTTTTAATCTAGCAGTAGATTCTTCGTTAGACTGTTTTAATTCCTATTTTAGTTCCTCTTTCAATCTAACAGTAGATTCTTCGTTAGATTGTTTCAATTTAGCGATCGCCCTAAAAAGGGATCTCATGCTCCTATCGAACATAGATTGCTCTTCGTCTGACATTTTACTTCCCGACATTATTGTAAGATATTAACTAGTTACACACGCAGACTTGTAATCAACAATCCTATTAAAAGCACACTCCCTATGTACAACACTCCACTTCCAACTTAAAACAGACTCACCGGACACTAATATTTTAGTTTGTAGTTCTCGATGATCAGTGTGCTGCTATGGGCTGCAGAAGTAACAGCCGTCGATGCAGCCGCTGATATGCTGCGACCCCGCTTCCGCAACCGGCAGGACGCCGAGTCGAACACCGGAGACGTCACTGGCTGCAACCACGCCCGGCCCCACCGTCGACAGGCGAAGCCCTCAGCAACACCTCTAATACCAGCCGGAGGAACGCCCCCCAGCTGACGCACTGGGCCTGTTAGTTTAGGGAGAAAAAGGTTGTCGGGGTTTGCAGCGTTCAGCTGCTGCCCAACAGATGCGCCTTCTCGTGGAACAACTGCGTGACCGTACTGCTTGGCTGCGCTCCGTCAGATGCCCACACCCGCGATGTCGCCGCTGGCTGGTGAAGGCTCCACGAAGACTCTCGTTGACTTCCGAAGGACTCTTGATGTTTTAATTGTTTTGTACCTGTGTGCCTTAGTTGCACACAAGTCCTGTTTTCAAGGTCGCCACGGTGTAGTGTAACGACGTAAGTTTTTTTTATATGATTTTCATTTGACATATGACCATGTGTAGACTTCGTCACCTACGTTAGTTACAACCCACTTCAAAATTATTTATATTCTTTTTAAATTGTCTCAGAATGGTTCTTGAACGAAACTGTAAAACATCATTTGAGTCGTATGTGCAGAATTACGTCGCTCGGGCCAATTGGTTTGCGTAAACTTGTTCAATTTTTGATGTCGTTTGTTTCTCCTCAGAAATTATATTGATACACATTATCTGATTTAATCGATATTATAATCACATTAAATAAACTTTTTGAGATTCAAAGTCGCGATTAACGCTGTCAAAATTCACTAATCTTGTCAAATATATTATTAATTCATTCACATAATTCTTCATAAATAAATCCTCGGAACACGTATTTCAACTTTAGTAGCATCCATTAGTTTATTATCTTCCTGCATACAGACATGAACCTGAGCCTTGACGAGACAAAACTAACATTTTCAATAAGATAAAACTTCCTATGATATCATTGTTGTACAAAATATTACAAAATCTCATTTATTTGATTTTTAGAAGCACGACGCAACAACTCGGTTTCAGGATCTTCTGTTGCTCTCTGGCTGTCGACCCGCGACGTATAGTGGTCAGCAATTTTCTCTCTGGTCCCGGCAGCGAAGATGCTGTCTCCGTTCGTTGCGCCGCCCTCTCCGTACATGAAACATAAAAAATAAATACAAAAACTTTAGACAATACACAAATATTACAAAAATACATAAACAAAACTAAATTAAACTTATATTCACCTGCAAACTGGGCTGACACTTGTGGATGGGTGACGCTTCAATTTCGTCCCACTACACTACCAGCGAATTTTCCTTAGGGGGAAGACTAGCGTGGAGTGTACCCAGCTTCGTGAGACCATTTGAGTCGCTACTCGACTGAGTAAAAGCGGGTCCAGGTCACGAACATTGACAACGGTCGGGAGTGCGGTTTGCTGACGCCACGACCCTTCATACCGCATCCTATGACGCCACTGTTAGAGGTTGACAAGGCGGTCGGTCGGTGCCAATAGACCCGCCACGGCCTGTGGGCGGGGCTTACGAAAGGTGAATGTGTAGAGAAAGAATAACACCATTTCAAAGTCTCCCGATCGCAGCTTGATTTTTTTCGTTGTGATAAGACCTTTTTTTCCTTTATTGAGTTTCGATTCCCCTAAAGGGGGCGGGCTGGCAGCAGCTTATTACGCCGCTCTTCAGCCTACAGAATTTGTTTTAAAAAGATGAAGATAATAAAAAATAATAAGAGTTGGCGATAAAATCAGTGACTTAAAGATAAAGTGGCAGAAAATGCTGGAGCTTAAAACATAAAACACAGGGTGGATGATGCTAATAAAATACACAGGAAGCAGAAAAATAATAGACAGACAATTAAAAAACACGGCGACAGTCTGGGTTCTGTTCGCAAGAGATATAAAAAGCACACCCAGCGACAGCATGATTTCTGTTCACAACACTGTGGAAGGACACACAACAGTAGACACTCACTTAAACACTGCACTAAAAGTTGGCACAAATATGAGATACCACACCCAAGAGTAGGTGGGTGGGAACTGGGCAGATGACGGGAAAAAAGGGGGGGGGGAAGGAGAGGAAAAGAGAAGGGGGAGGGGGGAAAGGAGCCAATAGAAGAGGAGGATCTATAAGAGGGGTGGGGGGTGCTGAGCAGACGTGCCACGGAGTGGGGAAGGCAGAGGAGGGGAGTGCAAAAGGACTCAGGGGGGGGGGGGGAGAAAGGAGATAGGGAGAGGATAGGCAGGGAGAAAACACAGGATGGATGGGGGGGAGGAAGAGGGAGCCCAGGGAAAGGATGGAGGAAAGGAGGGGGGTGAGGATCAGAGATGATAGGAAGGATAAATGGAGGGAGAGAGGGCATCATCCGGGATGATGGAAGCCACCGTGGGAAAGGAGATGTAGGGTGTAGAGATGGAGGGTAGGGGGGTCACAACGGTGAAGACGTGGCAGGGGGCGGGGATGGGAGAGGAGAGGAGAGGAGCAACCAGGGGGTGAGGGGGCTCAAGACGGCGGGAGGTGTAGGGGAGATAAGACCTTATGTCCACCCAGCGTTAAGTATCGGCACTGTATCGTAATTTATTGCAGTCATAAATGTGTCGATACACAAAGAGGTGCAAAGCACAATTCGAGGAACGGTGGATAGATTAGCACCCGCGTTTCTCGCCGAAACCAGTTCGCAGCGAAAAGTAGTTAGTAGCACAGTCACAGTCACGACGTATTCGATAAGAATCCAGGAGCGACGTCAAGAAAATCTAGTGGTCGTTACGAGGAGATCGACCCGGGCAACACGGGCCGAACAGCTTGGCAAAGGTACCGGCAAAGGTGAGTGCTGCGGCGGCGGTCTTTATCTGCCATTCGTCGCAACTCGCAGCTGGACACGCCCACCTCATGGCATGTGAACTGCGGTATGATCCCGGAATCTCATGCCTACGAAGCGGCGCTCTGCTAATGGTAGCGTAATTCCGTACCTGAACCGGGAAAAAGGAACGCTCATAGTATCACTTTGTTGTCCGTCTGTCTCTCCGACTTTCCCAAATCCTTTTTCTAACGAACGAGAAATCGTATCAAGTTGAAATTTGTGTCACATATTTAGATTCCTTGATAATATGTACAGTAAAAGTGAAGCTAGGGGGGGTTGGGTCGGGTTGGGTTGTTTGGGGAAGGAGACCAGACAGCGAGCTCATCGGTCTCATCAGATTAGGGAAGGACGGGGAAGGAAGTCGTCCGTGCCCTTTGAAAGGAACCATCCCGGCATGTGCCTGGAGCGATTTTAGAGAAATCACGGAAAACCTAAATCTGGATGGCCGGACGCGGGATTGAACCGTCGTCCTCCCGAATGCGAAGTGAAGCTAGTAAGTATATCAAATCAAAAGATACGGCCGCCGGCCGGTGTGGCCGTGCGGTTCTAGGCGCTTCAGTCGGGAACCGCGTGACAGCTACGGTCGCAGGTTCGAATCCTGCCTCGGGCATGGATGTGTGTGGTGTCCATAGGTTAGTTCGGTTTAAGTAGTTCTAAGTTCTAGGGGACTGATGACCTCCGATGTTAAGTCCCATAGCGCTCAGAGCCATTTGAAAAGATACGGCCATTTATGTCACATTATGATGCTCGCAAGCTCACTCATCAAAACCTAGGAGCATGAAATTTGCCGATAAGCAGACAAACAACGGATAAGACGTTAAATTGTAATTTGTAATTATACTACACGAAAAAAATTGTTATTTGTTATCAGACTGTACGTCCATTCATCTGTTAAGACCTCTTTTTCTCAGGAATTGGTAGAAATAACAGGTTGAAATTTATTTCACTGAGGTCTATAGTCGCCGGCCTGGTTGGCCGAGCGGTTCTAGGCGCTACAGTCTGGAACCGCGCGACCGCTACGGTCGCAGGTTCTAACCCTGCTTCGGGCATGGATGTGTGTGATGTCCTTAGGTTAGTTAGGTTTAAGTAGTTCTAAGTTCAAGGGTACTGATGACCTCAGAAGTTAAGTCCCATAGTGCTCAGAGCCATTTGAACCATTTGAGGTCTATAGTCCTTTGGTCGTGAAAGAAACATCAATCTTCTAAGTCAGTGTAGTCGAAAGATATGGCCATTTATGTCACATATTTTTTGACACTGGCTAAGTCACTCATTAAAACCTACAGGCTGTTCTCCTTGACGTAGCGTCGTGAAATTTGGCAAGATTCCACAGTATAAGTAAAGGGAAAAAATCAGAAAATTGTTAATATGTAATCAAATCACACGAAAAAGAGTCCCAGAATGCATGAACTATCTACACTCTTGCTTATAAATTAAGGATAATGCTGATACATGGTGAAATAACGATGTGGTGGACGTTTTGCGGGTTTAAATCACCTCGGGGTATGACTATGCGGTGCATTTGACCTGCGGTCGTCGCACGGTGGCGCTGGCAGCGGTCCAAATGCGCAGAGGGGTGTTGGTGCATGCCAGAGTACCGTGCAGCGAACAAGTGTGCAGACGTTCTCAGACGTGCTAATGGTGACTGCCATTTAAGATGTCTGCACGTCGGAAACAATGTCGTGCTAGCTCAACTTGCGACTTACAAGGCTAGCATCAGGCCTTCGATTTTTCTTATTTTCTTTGATCAGACTTAATGAGAATTCCAATAATTCGAGCTACAATCGTCAGTATGTTACACAAAAGCCTTGAACATGTTCTCTTTACAACTCCACTATGCCTTTCCAAAATTTTACGCTTCCTTACTGTGGCTACAGAAACTGTTCAATTCATTGATCACTTTTTCTTCGGTTTGATTTTTGTAGCCTTATCTTCTGTCTCACAGTGCGATAATTTAATTCAAAATTTCTGAACGGGTGACATCAGAGTGACAGGTATCTGATTGTACGTAGGTTAATTGACGTGACAAGAAGACACGCCATATTGATGATGAAGGAACAGTTTCTTTCTAAGCGCACGGCTCGGTACAGTACACTGGTAAATTTGAAGTTTCGACTGAATTTTTACATACCTGTATTGGTCCGTCATCTAATCTTTTATAATCGGGGTGGTATAAAACCAATGAGTAGGTTGGTTAGCATCATTGTTCGGTGGCGGGTGACCGATCAAACCTGTGTAGTTCTTACGAAAAAAATGTTATGTAATGTAATGAAAACTATTTGTAAAAATGTCTCGGGGGGTTTCTAGCTTCCGTTGAAGAAGCGGTTAACGAAGAAACACGAATGGTGTTCGGTTGTTCACCGTGAAATAGTTCGCTTCCAATCTCTCTTAGTCATCCGCTGTAAAATCTCAAAGACACAACAGATGTTATTTGTTCGAGAAGCAGATAGCATGTTAATCACTTTAAATGGCTAACACAGCTAAATATAGTATATAAGATAATTATTAAGCCAGAAATTACAAACGGATTAAGCTTACATGTTGTCAGTACAAGCTCAGGGAGCAGAAGAGTAAAGAGGCAGGAAGAAGACAAGTAAAATCACTTTTATCTTTTGTTTTCAGAGACATGAACTCCAGTTCTACACAGTTCTAGAAATCTCGTTAAATATATTCATCACGATCGTAAAAGTGTTCGCTGGTTTCCAGAGAAGTTATTCTCCAACAAAGTATTTCATCAAATACATTCAAGAACAAGCGTGTTTTTTTTTCTTTATACACAATCGTTGTGAACATAAGTTAAACAAAGAATGAAAGGTAACGCTTTATATCTGAACGCTTTATGCGGCAACCTATCTTCCAGCATCTTAAAAAAAAGTGTTGATGCCATTCAGATTATCTTGGACTTCAAGTGTCGTTTCTTCCGCATGCAGCTGTTTCTCATATCTTCACTTTGTCACATACATATTCATTCATATATTCATGTACATATAGACAACGTAAAATTTTCATCTTTGCGACATTTGTTCTTGCTTTATCATTCACATGAATAATTTAACGTTCGTTTACTCGTACAGTAACAGCCTTTCCAACGAAATTCTGAAATCTAATTCGCATTTCCCTTCTCATTTGTTCAGTGATGTTTTTCTCTAACATTCTATATAATTCATTAGATTTTGTTAAATTCGTCTCGGCATTTGTTTGATTTGAAAATGCGGAATACAGTGACTCAGATACAACAAATAGCAGAAAAGCAATAGCAAAATGAAAGAAAAAAATTTGAAAGATATATCGATGCTTTCTTACTATGCTACAGCACTTAGTCTGTTAAAAAGTCTTAGGGACGGCAGAACTGTTTAGTTACATACGTAATCCAGAACCTAAATGCAACCTTTGTTATTTCCTTTCTTCCAAATAGTTCTCTCTGTACTAACGTAAGAGGAATTAAGTGGAGACCGGCGGTGAACGTAGTGTAACAGGTTATTTCAAATGCCACAACACGGCCTTTGAAAGACAGTGTTTAGAAATCGGGCACGTGCAGTGCACACAGCCAGGAAGTTTCGAATAACAACATAGTCTCACTCCGTTACGTCAGTTTATATGCATTTTCCTCTACAGGACACCTACCCGTCCGTGGTGAAATCTGAGAGGAAATAAACATGCAAAGGCGACGTTGTAAAGCTCTCTTTATTACAATGTTCAGACAAGCGTTCGTTAGCGAACAAGTGAAGCAGTTAATTTCCATAGCATAGCAGAGAGCAGGAGGCGTGGGGCGGTGTATTTCGCCGGTGTCAGAGTGTTCGTGTTGGAACTGCCGCCATCGACCGGCTAACGACTTCCATGGACGGATTAATTTTGTATGCAACGTCGGCTCCTCTCTCACTCGCCGATACTGCAAGTTGTCCGTACTTATAAAGCTGTCGTGCTGCAAAAGAGCTTCCAGTCCAGAAATTATTAAATCTCCACAGAACACGCGGCAACAGCGCTTAGAGGGTACGGGAGTATTCACAGCGAGTGAAGTGGCGCGGTCATGCAGAGTGAAACTCCTCAGAACAAGCATCCCGCGATCTGTCAGCATTTACATTTACACTCCACACTTCGTTTCCGCCAGAATGTACTTCAAGTATCATTATCAGTTTCCATTTCCCTGTTCCATTAGCGAATGGCCTGTGGGAAGAATAAATATCGGCGAACCACAGCATTAGCTCTAATTTCTCTGATTTTCTCGCTAGGGGCATTTCGCGAGACGAATATATTGCCTGATTACTCCCGGAACGTGTGTTGTCGGAATTTCAATAGCAAACCTCTCTCTTATAGTGTATGCTCCTGCAGTTCGTTGAGCACGTCCCTTATGTTTCTGCGCCGACAAAAGGATCCCGTACCAAAACACGCTGTTATTCTTCCCAGACTAATGAGTGGTATTCAAGAATCAGCTGTACAAATGTTTCGTAAGCCATTTATTTCGTATTCTATTAACATTATTCTAATAAATCTTGGTCTATAAACTACATCTCCTACAAATTGTTTTATGTGGTCATTCCATTTTAGGTTGCACCGGACGGTACTCTTAAGCAGTTTTCGGCAGTTACTGCTCCCAGTGGCTTCTCGCCAACAGGATAATCGAACAATAGTGAGTCTGTACTGGTGAACTCTGGCGGAACTGTACATTCGACCAATAGAAAAGTGTTTAAAAGCTTAAATTATATTGGGGTCCCAATCTGGGAAAGTCTTATGGCACGAAGTGAGTTTTTGAAAAAAAAAATTGCAACAACAAAAAAATTAATGCATAGTAATGAAATTTCGGAATGCATGTGTCTACGTAACATATATAATCATTAATAAGTTTGTTTATAAATAACTCATCTGCTACCAGTCACGATTTTCTTTATTTTATTTTTCGCACGACGCGTTTCGGTAAATGATTCCCATTTTCAAGTGCGTTTTTTTCGTGTTTGTTATGCCATTTCTATGTGATGTTGTCGATGTGTGAGAGTCTGCTTCATTTCGTTGACTTTAAGTTTCCTTATGGTTCATTTGTGCAGAGTCACACACACACACTAAACATCACACACAACTTGTAGTACACTTTTAAACATCGAAAACATTTTACATAAACAAAACAGTTACACAGATGTTCCTATAAGTAGTCAAAAGAGATGACATTATAGGTCTTCCACAGAGTATGATATGCTTTTGTACAGAGGTTATTTACCTTAACAATTTGGATCGTAATTTACTTATATCTGTTTTACAATTGTTCTTATTTCTATGTCTTACTATTTTTATTTAAGTATACTATCGAAAAATCTGAAATTCACTGATCCACTTTCGTTTAAAATTTTATCTTCATATTTTCTGTAACGTGAATATATCTCCAGTTCTTCCAGCAAATCCATTTTATGTCCTTTATTTAGTCGGTGGAGTACTTTGACATTTTGCTATATTTTTCAAATGGGTGTCATGTATTATGTATATGTGTTGCTATGGCTGATGTAATGTGTCTGTTGTGTGTGTAGGATTTTATGTGCTCTGTGATCTGGTGTTGAAATTTCGGCCTGTTTGTTCTAGGCTGAGCATGGAGCATTCTTGGCATGTTACCTTGTATATTCCAGAGTCTGAGTATGGATCGTGCTTACAGTTTACATTATGTATTAGCTTTCGATGTAGTTTATTAGATGTAGAAAACCCCATTTTTACTTCGTGATTTTTGAAAATATTTGCAATCATCTGAGACACATTGCCAATGTATGGGATACTAGATATACATTTGTTTTTCTCTTTTTCTTTTGTGGTGCAGTTTATACCTGGGTCTTTCTTCACTTTTTCTAGGATTGCGTCAACCATGGAAGCATTGTAACCAATGGCAACTCCAATCTTTTTCACTGTGTTTATTTCTTGTTGCATGTTTTCTTGGTTCAATGGTATTTTAGTTGCCCTATGTCGCATTGACCTGTATGCTGCCTGTTTATGGATATTTGAGTGACATGAGGTTGCAGGGATTGTGGTGTCAGTCATTGTATTTTTCCTATGAATTTAGAATGTGCATGTGTTGTTTTGTCTTGTAATATTTAGATCCAGAAAGTTGATACTTGCATTTTACTCATGTTCCACTGTAAATTTGATTTTCTCATGGATATTATTGAAGTAATTTAGAATGTTTGTGATGTCTTTAGTATCCCCTTCCACTAACAGTAGTGTGTCATCTACATATCTCCTATAAAACTCAATTTTCCTTAAGCAAGGATCTTGGCTGTTAAATAATTTTTGTTCTAAGTGATTTATGTATATGTCTGTTATGGTACCAGATATACATGATGCCACTGCTAGACCATCTGGTTGTTTATAAATGTTGCCATTAAAAGTGAAGTAGTTGTAACTTAGGGTTAGCTGAAGGAGTTCCATAAATTCAACAACTTATGTGTATGAAAGTTTCTTGTGTTTCATAAGGTTCTTCTCTATTACTGTTACAGCTTCTTGTATGGGTATGTTTGAGTTAAGTTTGGTGATGTCAAGTGATATAAACTGAGCACCTTGGGGGAGCTTTCTGGTTTTTAGTTCTTTAGCTACTGCCATGCTGTTTCTTATGGAATATGTTGCTTCATATGTATAATTTTTCATGAGTATGTTATTTAGTTTCTGTGGTAATTTGTATGCCAGGCTATTTATAGAGTTGACCACAGGATGTATTGGATTTCCATTCTTGTGTATTTTTGGATGTGCTCTTAGGCGTGGTGCTTTTGGATTCATGCATGTAAGATATTTCTTTTCAGTTTCTATTAGTAGGAAATGAAAAGAAATACACTGGCATTTACAGAATTTACAACTTGAGTTAATCCAAGCAGTTGACAGTCAGTAGCCCACCTGTGTCACAAAGACTGAAATCACACTCCATTTGCCAAAACTAGAGAACATAATGCAGTAAACTGGCTGTACATGATAACTACAACATTTTAAAAAATTCTCATAAAACTTGCAATGATGATATACAAACAGTAATGATAGGAAAAGAGATAACTTCAAATTAGATATGGAGTATGTAAACCGGTGGTGGTGGTGGTAAGTTCCTATGAGAGCTAACTGCTGAGGTTATCGGTCCCTAGGCTTACACACTACTTAATCTAAGTCAAACTAGCTTACGCTAAGGACAACATAAAAAAGCCTTTTAAATAATAAAACATGACCTATACAAGGAATCTGATTACCCCTGTTAGTCATGAACAAAAAAAATTGTTTAATTCAGTACAATTATTGTATAGATGCCATAAATCACTTTAATGGGGGCCACATGAACAATTAAGTCAATATAATTCCAGTAAACCTGCAAAAGTAAAAACAAATTACTGTAAGGGCCTACATAGACATCGTGCATCTGCTAGATGCCCACGAAATAAGTAATTTTGTTTTGAAGCTGACAGCCAATGAGAAAATAGGTGCAGTTTTCAAGCACTAATGGCGGACAGCATCAGCTGGTAATATAAGTAATTTTATGGTAGCTAATTTTACTACACAAAAAATAAAATATATACTCCCTCCAAAAGAAGTTATAAACAAACGTTAAAATGAAATTATAATGAACAGCAAAATGTCAGAAGAATTTTGAAAGAAAATTATTAATTGAACTTTAATTTGGTGGGTTTTCAACACTGTCAACAAGACGAATTAATGGAAAGAATATTTATTGGGACTAAACAAAATTGAGATATTGTGATAGTATTTTTAAAATTTAACTGCAATTGTCTTTAATTTTGAAAAGAGAGAGAGAGCGTAATAATTTTCTTTTAATGTCTTAACTGTTGCTGCAGGCAGTGCGATGACGTCAGCAGTGGTCCACGCGGACGATGTGTGAAGTGAATCTTGGTTCATTGCGTGAAGATATTGATGGATCCTCCTGTTTCATTAATATTCCAGTTACGGCGGTGGTCCACGTCTCCGTTGTAGTCGAATCAGCTGGCAGCACTGGCGCGATAATAATAGTTCCAGTATGTTTGTTGCGTTACGCGCGCGACTTTTATTATTAAAAGTTTATTAATCACGCGGTGCGGGTAGGTCGGAATTATGCAATGTCTTTAGTATTTACGATATATATCCGGTTAATCCCAATACTTTGCACAGTTCTTTCACCGTGTTATCACAGGAAAACAGTCACATGTGTTCATCACTATAACAGTCCGTTAAACATCAGTTCAATTTACGTCGTCGTCTTTAAGACAGTATGGACGATATAATAAATGTTTCTTGATCAAATCACAGCACTGTTCTTTTACTTAACATTTTGGTTTGTTCCACTTTCACAGTTAGTGTCTCCACACGACAATGGTGTCTGATTCATGACTAATTGTCACAAGTTCACACAGTTTGTAAAATCGTCACCGCAAACATTCAATATACTTTTCAGGCTTTACTGTTCACAATCTATTGGTTATGACCTGTAGATTAAAACTGAAGAAACTGCAAAAAGGTGGGAATTTAAGGAGATGGGACCTGGATAAACTGAAAGAACCAGAGGTTGTACAGAGTTTCAGGGAGAGCATAAGGGAACCATTGAAAGGAATGGGGGAAAGAAATACAGTTCTAAGCAAAGAAGGGAAAGCAGAAAGGTGGAAGGAGTATATAGAGGGTCTATACAAGGGCGATGCACTTGAGGACAATATTATGGAAATGGAAGAGGATGTAGATGAAGATGAAATGGGAGATACGATACTGCGTGAAGAGTTTGACAGAGCACTGAAGGACCTGAGTCGAAACAAGGCCCCCGGAGTAGACAACATTCCATTGGAACTACTGACGGCCTTGGGAGAGCCAGTCCTGACAAAACTCTACCATATGGTGAGCAAGATGTATGAAACAGGCGAAATACCCTCAGACTTCAAGAAGAATATAATAATTCCAATCCCAAAGAAAGCAGGTGTTGACAGATGTGAAAATTACCGAACAATCAGTTTAATAAGCCACAGCTGCAAAGTACTAACACGAATTCTTTACAGACGAATGGAAAAACTAGTAGAAGCCGACCTCGGGGAAGATCAGTTTGGATTCCGTAGAAATACTGGAATACGTGAGGCAATACTGACCTTACGACTTATCTTAGAAGAAAGATTAAGGAAAGGCAAACCTACGTTTCTAGCATTTGTAGACTTAGAGAAAGCTTTTGACAATGTTGACTTGAATACTCTCTTTCAAATTCTAAAGGTGGCAGGGGTAAAATACAGGGAGCGAAAGGCTATTTACAACTTGTACAGAAACCAGATGGCAGTTATAAGAGTTGGTAGGACATGTTCTGAGGCATCAAGGGATCACCAATTTAGTATTGGAGAGCAGCGTGGAGGGTAAAAATCATAGGGGGAGACCAAGAGATGGATACACTAAGCAGATTCAGAAGGATGTAGGTTGCAGGAGGTACTGGGAGATGAAGAAGCTTGCACAGGATAGAGTAGCATGGAGAGCTGCATCAAACCAGTCTCAGGACTGAAGACCACAACAACAACAACAACAACTGTTCACTTAATGCACGATCTCCTATTAACACGGCGGACGCTCTGTAATAAATTGTTCCTCCGCGTATCACCGTCTTTCACGCCGAACTTTGTCACGTTTCTCCCCCGCGAACCGACCACGATACCACAACAACTCGCACGCACTCTATCGATAGTCGTTCGCTCTGTCTCTGACACAGTACTTCTCCTAGCGTAACCAAAGATTTACAAAGCATATAGAACCAGAACATTCATATTCGTACAATATAAAATATAAAACAATAACAAAATGAATAAAGAAACAATGTGACGTATTATCAAATAAAGAATAGTTGAAATAAATGATACATACTTACTATGACAAGGTAATGCACAAAAAAAAATATATTATCGACTTTCGTGGAAAGCAATTTCTTTACAAGCCCCAGTTACAGTCAGCTCCATTATTAGCTTGCAAGGAAACCTGTGGTAGTTACAACAGCGATAACAAGAAATTATCTCCGCCTCTTCAGTGGTTCCAGCGAAATATAGTTGTGAGTTGGAAGTGAAACGCGAAATACTAGCATTCGAAGAACTTGAAACATCCCCTTAGAAAAATTAAGAATGACTGTGCTCTCATTAAGAATGACTGTGCTCTACGTTATTTGATCTTCAAACAGGTGAGCAAAACAGAACGTACTCAGACATTTCTCTCTTCTGATCATCACTAAACTGACATACAATATGACTTTCAACAATCCCTACAAAAGAATGGCCCTGACTAACAATAAACTATACCTTGCATGAATCACTTACCTCACAAAAATCTTCGTTATTGGAACTACTGCAATACAGTGAGCGCCAATACTGCCAGCTAAATAAAAAATTCTAACTACTGAAGGAACTAACTACTGATAATCATAGTTAGCAAACGAAAGATTTTGATGGAGAACAAAAAATGTATTTACCTTTATATATATATATATATATATATATATATATATATATATATATATATCAGTTCATGACATCCAGTCTTACAAATTTCCTTTTTCTGACGGACACACCTCCAGATCGTCCGCTCTCAAAATTCCGCCATCTCTCTCCCCACATCCACCGTTGCTGCCGGCTCACGTCCAACTGCACAACGCTACACGCTGTTCACGTCCAACAGCCCAACATTACAATAGCGAATATTACAACAATGCCAACCAGCCACAGGCTGCACACAGCGCAGTCAGTGATTTTCATACAGAGCGCTACGTGGCGTTACCAACGTAAAAACCTAAACAGCCTACTTAGAAACTGTTGTTACCTAATACAGTTCCAAACTTCTCAGCGAGACACAGTTTTCTACGATGGCACGCCGACGAGAATTACGTGATGGACTGCAAGCAGTCGGCGCGTGAGGCGGCCAATTCTCGCTGACGAGAACTGTCCGCAGTGGTCCCTGGGTTGGCTTAAATGGTCACTCTTCAGGAGGAGAAGTGCCGGCCCCTATTCACTCGTGGCTGGATGAAGGCGCGCGACCTGTTGCTGATACCTCGCGAGACACCTGCTGCTCTGTAGTCCTCCGTGCGCCTGCTGGCGTTCTTTGTTTATACCCCATGCAACAGTATTAAAGAATCAGTTCTTAGAAAGCCCCGTAATTGTCTTCCACTCCAACGAATATATTTTGAATTTGGTTCGCAGGTGCCGACAGCCTTCTTCTGTAATTGTGCAGAAGCGTGGCACTCTACGACGTCACCCTCTCGCTCAGCGACGCTTCAAGTATTGAGGTGTCGACACGAGCGAAAAAAAAGGCCAGAGCTCAAAAGTTGATGTGAGGTGTAAGGTGGTTTAATGATGTCACATTGGCACCAAATTTCGCCACAATACTGCCCAAGGCCACTGACGATGTGTCACACGACGGGAAGGTCGTCATAGCCCTTCTTGCACCCATTTAAGGGGGGGAGGGGGGGGGGGACGTTGATGAAATTGACCAAACATGTCAATTTTCGATTTATTTTTTATTTGTTAGTACAACTCATGGACAATAAGATCCCAAAGTTTCAATGTTGAAATCGCGACCGAAGTGCCTGAAAATTAATTAAAAGTGTGACGCGGCCTCCCTGCCACGCCCACGTTTTGAGGCAGCACTTCAATACTAGCTCAGTGAACAACGCTTCTGTGTATTACTTTCAACAAAACGTTCTTCTTTTTTTTGTTTTGTCGCTGTGTGTTGCCGTGAGAGATCAATGATCTAGTGCGGCCGCCATTTGTGTAGATTTTCTGCCGTCGCTGTCTAGCATTCGAGCTCTCATACTAAGAAAATCGACGTCCAGTTGAACGAGTGTATGAGGATAATAACGGGTACTATTAAATCCACCCCAGTCCCTTGGCTGCACACACTAAGCAATATCCCACCTCCACAATTGAGAAGGCAAGAAGCAGAAGCAAGAGAGTGGTCAAAAATCCATGACTCAGATTACCCACAGAATGTGCCAATACATGATGTTTTGAACGAAATACCATCGACCCGCTTGAAGTCACGGAAGCCTATATGGGTTAATACACAAGAACATCAACCTGACATCAAGGAGCAATGGCGGCACTTTTGGAATGATTCTGGAATTAATAAACAAGGTATCGAAGATCCTACTCTAGAATTACCGGGCTTTGACCTGAAGAGATGTACCTGGACTAAATAAAACCGTATCAGAACGGGCCATACAAGATGCAATGCTATAAGTACAAGTGGGGTCTATGCGACTCACCAGCCTGTGAATGTGGAACACCAGAACAGAACGTCCGCCATATTATTGAGGAATGCCTCTTAAGAAGATACGCCGGACCTGTCTCTGAGGTTATATATGTGAAACCCTCGCTTTGGATTGGCTGTGCAATCTAGATATTGAGCTTTAGATATATGAATGAGTTTCTAGTCAGGCTTGCCAAGCTTTTATCGTGTAGTTATTTTGTCTTGAGTGTTTGTACTTTATCCTTTTGTGCTATTGCTTGTTTTTTACACATGTACTATTTACGCATTGTTTTGTTTTATACATTTCGTTTACATATTCTTGTACTTATATAAAATATTGTCGCTTGATTGCCATAGGCAAAATATAATAAATAAAATAAATAAATAACCAAACGTTTATCCTGGATCTTGTCAACGCCACTTACAGGTTTCTGGCCGATTCTGCACTTCTCAAAAAGTGTGTTCATGGCAAAACCCAAAATCGAAATGAGTCTCTAAATTCACTCATATGGAAACGATGCTCTAAAAAGACATTTGCATCTGCTACAGTTGACAGAATTGCAACTTATGATGCAGTTATTGTATTTAATGATGGGAACGTCTGGAGGTTGAAGGTATTAGAAACAATGGGCATCAAGATAGGAAATTTTACTTAAAACTTACTGAGAAAAGTAGATTTACAACTCGTCTCTGCAGCTGAAAAGTCACTTGAACACCTGGTAAAGGAAAGGAGACAGACAACAAGAAACCAGAAGAGAAGCTTTGAAGGGAAAGACGATCCAGAGTACAAATTTTGTGCCTTCTGAAGAAGTGACATAAGGAAAAAAGTTTAAAAAAATCTTTCAAATGGCTCTGAGCACTATGGGACTTAACTTGTGAGGTCATCAGTCCCCTAGAGCTTAGAACTACTTAAGCCTAACTAACATAAGGACATCACACACATTCATGCCCGAGGCAGGATTCGAACCTGCGATCGCAGCGATCGCGCGGTTCCAAACTGTGGCGCCTATAACCGGTCGGCCACCCCGGTCGGCGGAAAAAAAAGAAAGTTAGGTTGAACTTTAAACTGCGTTTCCTGAAAGTTTGTTTTTTAAAGTTTATGTACATTTTCCTCATATTCTATGAATGCTAGAATTATGAAATTTTGTACACATATTTCTGTAAACTTAATAAACGTTGTCTCACGAGAAAATTTTGAAATTCTGATTGCAAGCTCAGATATGGAGCAAAGTGCTTGGAATTTTTCATTAATTTAAAATTGTACTTGTGGAATTATAATTGACGATTTATGAAAATTCTTCTATTTGACCTATTCCAAAAACCTCTTAAGAGAAGATAGATGAAAGAAATGAATCAGAGAAATTTTTGTAGTAATCTCTTGAATACTTTCTGAGAAAAAGGAACATACATTATTTTTTGAAAATAAAACTTCAAATTTCATTCAAAAAAAGTTGAACATATATAATCAAAGGATTTTATATGTAAATGTGTTACTTTCATGTAAAGCATGGTACAAAATTCCATTGTCATATCTCCAAAACTGTGGAATTGGTGAATTTTTGAAATAGTGTGTGTTTATCATCAACGTCCTCCCTTAACTCCCGCTTCTGACGCCTCTGTGATGGAGCTCAGTTCCGCGACGCCCAGTCTCGAAATCACTCGTTTATTATGAGTGACAGAGGAAAATATTTCAGACACACCGTCGTCCAGTATCGAAATGAAAAGGCCTAAGGGAGTGATTTGAAGAGCCTCCATGAAACCGTCCCCTTCCTTGGACGTTGATGCCCACACATTTCACAGTGGAAAAGGACAGTTTGGAGTGCGACGAGCAACAGAAATACGTTATTAACAATGTTTGCCACTGCAGACGGCGTCGCTTGTTTGTCTTTCTGTATGGACATAATGGGTCTCCTTTTGAATGTGATCGCACCCTTTTGGTGTGCAGCATAACTACAATTTTTGATCTCTCGTACAAGGTGGAATCACTTCGGACTATTCAAAACCATACAACGAAATTTGAGAGTGATACGAAGCAGTAAAGGTAGCAAAGGTCCTTATACTGTTTCAGTGCTCCTGTTTCACACTCGCCTATTGAGTGATCATGGAGGGGTGAGACATTCAGACATGCGCAAATAATATGGCAAATGGTTCCTCTAAGACCTCCGAGTCGGCAAAACCCTCGGTGACACTTGTCCATAGTTATGGAGAATTTTAAAAATATACCTTCACAGACAAAAATTGCAGGGGCCCAAGGAGGTTGACAACCACTTGACACACATCCGAGCCTAGTTGCCTGCCTAGAGGTGCTTATGAGTATTTCACAGGTTTTCTCTGTAAAGCCACATTTCTAAAATAATAAATGTGGGCAGGTGCCACCGAGGGTTTTGCTGAACTGGGAAGTCTTAGAGGGATCGTTCGCGATTTTATTCATGCATATATCAATGTCAGACCCATCCGTGATTACGCCACAGGAGGGCGTCAAATAAGTATACTAAAAAAGCGTAAGGACCATTTGTTGCACCCAGAGCACCTTCAAATCTCGTCGAATTTTTTTGAATGGCCTCTAGCGCTTCCAAACTGTACACGAGCGCAAAATTTGCGGTCTTGCTGCAGTCTAAACAGGTGTGATCACGTTCAGTCAGGATGGAGCCCCACTATGTACATAGAGAAAGGTCGAAAAGTCCAAGGCTGTCAGCGGTGTCAAAGGTTGTTAAGAACGTCTTCCTGTTGCCCATCGAACTGGGAACTGTTGTTTTTGGACGCGAAATGTGTGGGAAAGAATGCCCCATGAAAGGAGTGCTTTCATTGACGTCCATTAAGCCACTCCCTGAGGCCTTTTCTTTTCGATTCTGAGCGACGGTGTGTCTAAAAGATTTCCCTCGGCCACCCACAAGTAAACCTCGTGATTTCAAGGTTGGGCGTCGCGGTTCTGACCTCCATCGCAGAGGCGTCAAAAGAAGGGGTAAAATGTCAGCCGCGCGAGATTAGCCGAGCGGTCTGGGGCGCTGCAGTCATAGGCTGTGCGGCTGGTCCCGGCGGAGGTTCGAGTCTTCCCTCGGGCATGGGTGTCTGTGTTTGTCCTTAGGATAATTTAGTTTAAGTAGTGTGTAAGATTAGGGACTGACGACCTCAGCAGTTAAGTCCCATAAGATTTCACACACATTTGAATTTTTTTTTTTTTTTTTGGGAAAAATGTCGGATAAAGGGACTGCGACGATCTTCCGATCGTATGGCGTTGAGCAGAATTATGGTGAAAATTGCTGCCAATGTGACATCATTAAACCACTTAACGCCTCGCATGAGCTTCTGAGCTCTTGGCTACTTTCCGCATGTGTCGCCACCTTCCCGTTTGAAGCGCCGTCGACACCGAGGGTGACATCACAGGACGTCACACTTTTGCATCATTACAGAAGAAGATTGTAGCCACCTTTGAGCGAAGTTTCATACTTACGAGTCCTAATGGGAGACAATCATGGGGTTTAGAAAAAATGATCCTTTAATTCTGTTCAACAATGTACTTGATGTTGCCGAGTGGCTGGTATGGAGGGCACGATCGTCGTCTACTTTGTCCCACTCATCGTAGCTATCGTGAGGGTAGCGGCCAGGCCTCTGATCACCATAATAAAACCCAGAGGCAATGATCTGTAACTGTACAAATTGTAGTGGAACGCGACTAGAACCAGAATGCACTGCCGCGACACTTAAAAAACCATCGAAGCATGTTGTTGTTGATGTTGTCTTCAGTCCTGAGACTGGTTTGATGCAGCTCTCCATGCTACCCTATCCTGTGCAAGATTCTTCATCTCCCAGTATCTACTGCAACCTACATCCTTCTGAATCTGCTTGGTGTATTCATCTCTTGGTCTCCCTCTACGATTTTTACCCTCCACGCTGCCCTACAATGCTAAATTTGTGATCTCTTGATGCCTCAGAACATGTCCTATTAACCAGTCCCTTCTTCTAGTCAAGCTGTGTCACAAACTTCTCTTTTCCCCAATCCTATTCAATACCTCCTCATTATTCATGTGATCTAACCATCTAATCTTCAGCATTCTTCTGTAGCACCACATTTCGAAAGCTTCTATTCTCTTCTTGTCCAAACTATTTATCGTCCACGTTTCACTTCCATACATGGCTACACTCCATACAAATACCTTCAGAAACGACTCCCTGACACTTGAATCTATACTCGATGTTAACATATTTCTCTTCTTCAGAAACGCTTTCCTTGCCATTGCCAGTCTACGTTTTATATCTTCTCTACTTCGACCATCATCAGTTATTTTGCTCCCCAAATAGCAAAACTCCTTTACTACTTTAAGTGTCTCATTTCCTAATCTAATTCCCTCAGCATCACCCGACTTAATTCGACTACATTCCATTATCCTCGTTTTGCTTTTGTTGATGTTCATCTTATATCCACCTTTCAAGACACTGTCCATTCCGTTCAACTGCTCTTCCAAGCCCTTTGTTGTCTCTGATAGAATTACAATGTCATCGGCGAACCTCAAAGTTTTTATTTCTTCTCCACGGATTTTAATACCTACTCCGAATTTTTCTTTTGTTTCCTTTACTGCTTGCTCAATATACAGATTGAATAACATCGGGGAGAGGCTACAACCCTGTCTCACTCCTTTCCCAACCACTGCTTCCCTTTCATGTCCCTCGACTCTTATAACTGCCATCTGGTTTCTGTACAAATTGTAAATAGCCTTTCGCTCCCTGTATTTTACCCCTGCCACCTTCAGAATTTGAAAGAGAGTATTCCAGCCAACATTGTCAAAAGCTTTCTCTAAGTCTACAAATGCTAGAAACGTAGGTTTGCCTTTCCTTAATCTTTCTTCTAAGATAAGTCGTAGAGTCAGTATTGCCTCACGAGTTCCAATATTTCTACGGAATCCAAACTGATCTTCCCCGAGGTCGGCTTCTACCAGTTTTTCCATTCGTCTGTAATGAATTCGCGTTAGTATTTTGCAGCTGTGGTTTATTAAACTGATAGTTCGGTAATTTTCACATCTGTCAACACCAGATTTCTTTGGGATTGGAATTATTATATTCTTCTTGAAGTCTGAGGGTATTTCGCCTGTCTCATATATCTTGCTCACCAGATGGTAGAGTTTTGTCAGGACTGGCTCTCCCAAAGCCGTCAGTAGTTCTAATGGAATGTTGTCTACTCCCGGGGCCTTGTTTCGACTCAGGTCTTTCAGTGCTCTGTCAAACTCTTCACGTAGTATCGTATCTCCCATTTCATCTTCATCCACATCCTCTTCCATTTCCATAATATTGTCCTCAAGTACATCACCCTTGTATAGACCCTATATATACTCCTTCCACCTTTCTGCTTTCCCTTTTTTGCTTAGAACTGGGTTTCCATCTGAGCTCTTGATATTCATACAAGTGGTTCTCTTTTCTCCATAGGTCTCTTTAATTTTCCTGTAGGCAGTATCTATCTTACCCCGCGAGAGATAAGCCTCTACATCCTTACATTTATCCTCTAGCCATCGCTGCTTAGCCATTTTTGAGACGTTTGTATTCCTTTTTGCCTGCTTCATTTACTGCATTTTTATATTTTCCCCTTTCATCAAATTCCATATTTCTTCTGTTACCCAAGGATTTCTGCTAGCCCTCGCCTTTTAATTACTTATCGAAGCTTGGCACTTTCAATAAATACACCTAATATTTCGCTTATGCAACCACACAAGTCGGTCTCTGTGCAATGCAGATCAGCTGAAAGCTTGTGTCATAAGAGGTTTCTCACCAAAGTGATAGGTTTCGGTACCCGCTGGTCGGTCCGTAGGCTCAGCTGGCCTCTGTCAGTAGCAAGTCTCCACAAATTACAGTGTATCTAGTGCGTCTCCGCCAACGGGCTAGTGGGAACAGCTTGGCGCGTTGCAGCACTCGGCTTAAGGGCATATACAGTGGTCGGCCGCAGCACGCAACCGCCAAAGCACTCAACGAGGAACTCACACACAGGGCCAGACTGACGCACAGCACTCCTACAGGGTGTTTCAAAAATGACCGGTATATTTGAAACGGCAATAAAAACTAAACGAGCAGCGATAGAAATACACCGTTTGTTGCAATATGCTTGGGACAACAGTACATTTTCAGGCGGACAAACTTTCGAAATTTCAGTAGTTACAATTTTCAACAACAGATGGCGCTGCAAGTGATGTGAAAGATATAGAAGACAACGCAGTCTGTGGGTGCGCCATTCTGTACGTCGTCTTTCTGCTGTAAGCGTGTGCTGTTCACAACGTGCAAGTGTGCTGTAGACAACATGGTTTATTCCTTAGAACAGAGGATTTTTCTGGTGTTGGAATTCCACCGCCTAGAACACAGTGTTGTTGCAACAAGACGAAGTTTTCAACGGAGGTTTAATGTAACCAAAGGACCGAAAAGCGATACAATAAAGGATCTGTTTGAAAAATTTCAACGGACTGGGAACGTGACGGATGAACGTGCTGGAAAGGTAGGGCGACCGCGTACGGCAACCACAGAGGGCAACGCGCAGCTAGTGCAGCAGGTGATCCAACAGAAGCCTTGGGTTTCTGTTCGCCGTGTTGCAGCTGCGGTCCAAATGACGCCAACGTCCACGTATCGTCTCATGCGCCAGAGTTTACACCTCTATCCATACAAAATTCATACGCGGCAACCCCTCAGCGCCGCTACCATTGCTGCACGAGAGACATTCGCTAACGATATAGTGCACAGGATTGATGACGGCGATATGCATGTGGGCAGCATTTGGTTTACTGACGAACCTTATTTTTACCTGGACGGCTTTGTCAAGAAACAGAACTGGCGCATATGTGGAACCGAAAAGCCCCATGTTGCAGTCCCATCATCCCTGCATCCTCAAAAAGTACTGGTCTGGGCCGCCATTTCTTCCAATGGAATCATTGGCCCATTTTTCAGATCCGAAACGATTACTGCATCACGCTATCTGGACATTCTTCGTGAATTTGTGGCGGTACAAACTGCCTTAGACGACACTGCGAACACCTCGTGGTTTATGCAAGATGGTGCCCGGCCACATCGCACGGCCGACGTCTTTAATTTCCTGAATGAATATTTCGATGATCGTGTGATTGCTTTGGGCTATCCGAAACATACAGGAGGCGGCGTGGATTGGCCTCCCTATTCGCCAGACATGAACCCCTGTGACTTCTTTCTGTGGGGACACTTGAAACACCAGGTGTACCGCCAGAAGCCAGAAACAATTGAACAGCTGAAGCAGTACATCTCATCTGCATGTGAAGCCATTCCGCCAGACACGTTGTCAAAGGTTTCGGGTAATTTCATTCAGAGACTACGCCATATTATTGCTACGCATGGTGGATATGTGGAAAATATCGTACTACAGAGTTTCCCAGACCGCAGCGCCATCTGTTGTTGAAAATTGTAACTACTGTAATTTCGAAAGTTTGTCTGCCTGAAAATGTACTGTTGTCCCAAGCATATTGCAACAAACGGTGTATTTCTATCGCTGCTCGTTTAGTTTTTATTGCCGTTTCAAATATACCGGTCATTTTTGAAACACCCTGTAAATCGGGGAGGCGGTGCATGGCGAGCCCGCTAGCAGGACGCTGTAATACTCGTTGCTAAGTAACAGCGTCAAAGGCCTTACAGTGAAAAGACCTCTATCCATACGAGCCAATCCACGGCTCATATTGCTACACCTCTCGACGTAGGAAACAGAGTTTGCACTGAGGTGACAGTAGTTATGGGATAGCTATATACACATGAACGCAGGATATGGAAAACTGTAAACACAGAAGAAGGGAAGCGCAATTAAGGGACGTTAAATAATGAATTAAGAAGGGAGACAGAAAAAGCAATGGAGAAATGTCTGACAGAAAAGTGCGACAAGATAGAGAAACAAGAGAAAGAGGGAAATATGATTTGATGTACAAAGAAGCAATGGATTTGACATTCAGGGAAAAGAGAAACAACAATGAACTAAAGGCAGTAGAGGCAGCAAACGATGAAGTGGTGAGTGAACCCCAAGAAATAACGAAAAGATGGGAAGAATATATAGAACAGCTATACACAGACGACAGCCAACCAAGTGAAGAAGACCTTGGGATAGAAGAAGAAGATAAAGTTGCAGATGATGACAAAGGAAATGCAATACTAAGTAGTGAGACTGAAGAATCTATGAAGGAGGTGAAAAATGGAAAGGCAATGGGAATTGATGAAATTCCTGCAGAACTGTTAAGTCATTGGAGAAAGAAGGCAAAACGGAGTTGACTGAGTTGTGTAATCAAATATACATGACAGGAAAATAGCCAAAGTACTTTACAGAAAGTATCTTAATACCTATAGAAAAGAAAAAGAACGGCAAAAAGTGTGAGGATCATAGAACTGATATCGCATGCAGCCAAAGTCTTGCTGAGGACGCTCAACAGAAGGCTATATGGAAAGGTGAATTATGTAATAGGAAATGAACAATTTGGTTTCAGGTGAGAAGTGGGAACTAGAGATACCATTGGGCTACTGAGAGTGATAGGGGAGAGGTGCATGGAGAAGAAAATGTAGGTGTATGTTGTGTTCATTGATCTTGAAAAGGCTTTTGGCTGTGTCAGATGGGACAAACTGATGGAAATCCTAAGGAAACATAGAACTGACTGGAGTGATAGACGGCTAATTAGAAATTTATGTTTGAAACAGAGAGCAAGAGTAAGAATAGGTGGTGTGATGAGTAAAGAAAAAGAACTGGGAAGAGGTGTAAGACTGGGTTGTTGTTTATCACCAACACTGGTCAATATATATCTGGAGGTAATTATTAGTGAAAGTTTTGATCGAAGGAGAGGAGCTTCTATAGGGGGTCGGAGAGTGGAGTGTATAAGATTTGCAGACGACGTGGTTGTGATGGCACAGAGTGCAAGAGAGATGGAACAAATGTTAGATGATCTAAACACAAAATTAGAGGAATATGGAATGAAGATTAACAAGAAGAAAACGAAAAGCTTCGTAACTGGTGGAGAGTGGAGAAAATGCCGGATGAAAATAGGGGGAGAGGAAATAGAACAAGTGAATAACTTCAATTACTTGGGAAGTGTAATAATGGATGATATGTATTGCTCAACAGAAATTAGGAAAAGAATTGCAATGGCAAAAGAAGGATTCAAGAGGAAACAGAAATTATTTTGTGGACCACTAAACAAAGATCTAAGGAAAAGACTTGCCAAATGTTACATCTGGAGCGTTGAACTATATCGTGCGGAGACCTGGACATTGAGGAAGGAAGATGAAAGAAGATTGGAGGCACTAGAAATGTGGATATGGAGAAGAATGGAAAAAGTGAAACGGAAAGACCGAGTAAGGAATGAAGAAATATTAAGAAGAGTTGGAGAAGAAAGAAACATGCTGAACGTTATCAGAAAGAGAAAACGGAAGTGGATTGGACATTGTTTGAGGATGGACTGTTTATTGAAGAAAGAAATAGATGGAATGGTGAAGGTAAAAAGGGGAAGAGGAAAAAGAAGATATAAAATACTGGACAAAATGAAAGGCGACAAATATTAAGAAATGAAAAGATTGGCTATGGACAGACAAAAGTGAAAGAGGCTTAACCCATGACAAGACCTGCCGTAAGGTTGGTTGGTTTTGGGGAAGGAGACCAGACAGCGTGGTCATCAGTCTCATCGGATTAGGGAAGGATGGGGAAGAAAGTCGGCCGTGCCCTTTCAGAGGAACCATCCCGGCATTTGCCTGGAGTGATTTAGGGAAATCACGGATGGCCGGACGCGGAATTGAACCGTTGTCCTCCCGAATGCGAGTCCAGTGTCGAACCACTGCGCCACCTCGCTCGGTGGTCCGCCGTAAGGCAGAATAACATACTACCACTACTATATGCACATGAGCAGATAGCGGCAGTATCGTGCACACAAGATATAAAAGGTCAGAGCACTGGTAGAGCTGTCATTTGTGCCCAGGCGATTTACACTACTGGCAATTAAAATTGCTACACCAAGAAGAAATGCAGATGATAAACGGGTATTCATTGGATAAATATATTATACTAGAACTGACATGTGATTACATTTTCACGCAATTTGGGTGCTTAGATCCTGAGAAATCAGTACCCACAACAACCATCTCTGCCCGTAATAACGGCCTTGATACGCCTGGGCATTGAGTCAAACAGAGCTTGGATAGCGCGTACAGGTACAGCTGACAATGCAGCTTCAACATGATACCACAGTTCATCAAGAGTAGTGACTGGCGTATTGTGACGAGCCAGTTGCTCGGCCACCATTGACCAGACGTTTTCAGTTGGTGACAGATCTGGAGAACGTGCAGGCCAGGGCAGCAGTCGAACATTTTCTGTATCCAGAAAGGCCCGTAGAGGACCTGCAACATGTGGTCGTGCATTATCCTGCTGAAATGTAGGGTTTCGCAGGGATCGAATGAAGGGTAGAGCCACGGGTCCTAACATATCTGAAATGTAACGTCCACTGTTCAAAGTGCCGTCAATGCGAACAAGAGGTGGCCGAGACGTGTAACCAATGGCACCCCATATCACCACGCCGGGTGGTACGCCAGTATGGCGATGACGATTACACGCTTCCAATGTCCGTTCACCGCGTTGTCGCCAAACACGGATGCGACCATCACGATGCTGTAAACAGAATCTGGATTCATCCGAAAAAATGACGTTTTGCCATTCGTGCACCCAGGTTCGCCGTTGAGTACACCATTGCAGGCGATCCTGTCTGTGATGCAGCGTCGAGGGTAACCGCAGCCATGGTCTCCGAGCTGATAGTCCATGCTGCTGCAAACGTCGTCGAACTGTTCGTGCAGTGGTTGTTGTCTTGCAAACGTCCCCATCAGTTGACTCAGGGATCGAGACGTGGCTGCACGATCCGTTACAGCCATGCTGCTAGTGATACGACCAACGCTAGCAGCAATGTCGCGATACGATAAACCGCAATCGCGATAGGCTACAATCCTACCTTTATCAAAGTCGGAAACGTGATGGTACGCATTTCTGCTCCTTACACGAGGCATCACAACAACGTTTCACCAGGCAACGCCGGTCAACTGCTGTTTGTGTATGAGAAATCGGTTGGAAACGTTCCTCATGTCAGCACGTTGTAGGTGTCGCCACCGGCGTCAACCTTGTGTGAAAATCTAATCATTTCCATATCACAGCATCTTCTTCCTGTCGGTTAAATTTCGCGCTTGTAGCACGTCATCTTCGTGGTGTAGCAAGTTCAATGGGCAGTAGTGTATGTGAAAAGATTTCCAACGTGATTATGGCCGCACGACGAGAATTAACATAGATGGAATGCAGAATGGTAGTTGAAGCTAGACGCATGAGACATTCCATTTCAGAAATCGTTAGGGATTTTAATATTCCGAGATCCACAGTGTCACAACTGTGCCGAGGATATCAAATTTCAGGCGTTACCTCTCACCACAGACAACGTAGTGGTCGATGGCCTTCACTCAACGACAGAGAGTAGCGGCCTTTGCGTGAAGTTGTCAGTGCTAACAGACAAGCGAAATTACCCCAAAAATCAATGTTGGACATATGACGAATGCATGCGTTAGGAGAGTGGGGTAATTTTTCTAAGGTTGGAGCCAACTCCTGATTGACATCGTCTGCACGCTTATAGACGATGTGCAAAAGGCTACTCTGTCGGTCTCTACAGGGTGCTAATTGGGGGGGGGGGGGGGGGGGGGTGTTAGGGCCAAGGTTTCTCTGACTCAGAGCTTTACGTTCCTCTTGTCAAGAGAACAGTAAAATACAGAAACTACAGAAGCACGACTCTGCCATCTAGCGACATTGTTAGAATACATTCAGGGCTCAGACTTCCTGTAGTCCAGAGGTACAATCTTTCTGCGAGTTAATGGTAATGCATTTGGAAACGCAAATTAATGCTTAATTAAATCGGATGCGTAGATAATACCCTTAAATATTATTATAAATGAATGTATATGATTTGAATATAATTATGAGATTTTGAAGTAAGAGGCAAACATCAATATTAGCATGTTTCACGAATGGTTCAAATGGCTCTGAGCACTATGGGACTTAACATTGGAGGTCATCAGTCCCCTAGAACTTAGAACTACTTGAACCTAACTAACCTAAGGACATCACACACATCCATGCTCGAGGCAGGATTCGAACCTGCGATCGTAGCAGTCGCACGGTTCCAGACTGAAGCGCTGAGAACCGCTCGGCCACGCGGCCGGCGCATGTTTGATAACAGTAAGGCTTTTTGTACTTATTCATCACGAGTTGAGCACCTGTTTTCAAAACTACAGTGTAGTGTTTCCTTTTATGTTTACCATGTTCGTGTAATATAGTACCGTCAAAACACATTGTAGTTCATTGTGAGGTCAGGTAAATAAAGTAGTATAGCTCCGTGCAGAGTGCTTTTTTCAATTGAAAACTTCGCTTAACTGGGAATTTTACAAACATAAACGAATTAAGGGAATTATTAAAAACTCTATTTAGCGACAGGACTCTCAGTGAAAAAATGCATATAAAAGCACTAGGTAGGACACTCCAGAATCTGAATCTGTAGCTGCAAACCAAAGATCGATGCCGTAAGATCAATCCAGAAATGTATCAAAAGAATAATTAGATTTGTGGCTGTGAAGAAAACAGTGCTGCTTTTTTGTTCCCCTTGTGTTATTTGGGGGAGATGATAATTGTTATAAGACAGGAAGAGCTGATGTTGGGCGAAAATGAAAGTATATGCAATGTCAAAGCGACACATGAATAATGTTCTGAGTCTATCATTTCAGAGCAAAAGGAACATTCAGCAGAAATTAGATGAGCACTATAGACAAACATACGATAGCCACAACTGACAAGTAGAAAAGAACGTATATTTACTGAATTTAATTGTAAACTGTACTGGGTTCTGTGGCGCTTTGTAACCGGGTCTCAGAGGTCACGCTGAATCTGATCCATCTCAAAATAAGAGGGTTCTCGTGAGATAGGTCAGTTTATTGCGGAACTGGATAAATTCTTAAGTTCATCTTAGTCAAGGATCAGTATTCAGTGTCATTTGGAACACTGTTCAAAACGAACTACTGCAATGCATATTGGAAGTGTACCAAGAGGAACTACGTAAAAAATAAAACGTGCCGATTGTGTTGCAATAATCGCGGATAAACTACAGATGTGACTTGCGAATTCGGATTGGTTATTGTTTTGTGATATATTGTTGACGGAAAACCCCTTTGGGGAACTTTGTTAATCCAGAACGCTCACACTATATCAGAAAATATTCTGAAAGAAGTTGAAACCTTAATTTGTGATTAACGATCAAAACTAATAGCTCAGAGTTACGACGGTGTAAATATTATGAGCGGCAAGTCAAATGGGGTACGGAAATTAATTAAAGATGAATATCGAAATGCAAATTACATCCTTCGTTATGCGCACCAGTTCAATCTTATTGTGTCTACGGCAGCTTATGTTAATTGCAAATCTCGCATCTTCTTTGCACATCTTTGAAGTATTTCTTCCTTCTTTTCAAATTCGCCACAGAGATCGAAAGTGTTGCATAGCATTATTCAGGAAAGCTTGCCCCTCGTGTTCGCACGACATAGAATTACCATTCGCGAGTAGTAAAGGATGTTTATGAAAATTGGGAAGATCTTACTACCGTCACAGAAGCCACTGAGACAAGAGAGAGCATAAAACAATCCTCTACTCTTGAGGAAGCTAGTTCATAGAAACAAAGACCGCATGGTAAGGAATTAATTTTCTGGCTATCATTTTTCTATAAGATAATGCTCATGTGGACATACTTTTTGATAGGTTTCGAAAGATGGTAACTGAAATGATAACCAGAATTTTGAAGCAGCGATGCAAAACATCGGAGATGATATTGACTCCACCATTAACGAAAACAGTGTGAAAATGACGAAAAAACTCCTGCCAAGTACAAAAGGCACTTTATAATCAAAGATGCACTTTGCAAATGGCCGATACCATCCTTTTTTTAAATAAAACTACGTTTTCAGTTTGACAAATATATCACACATTTTCCAGACAAATACCTTGAAATTACGGACACATATTCATTTCTGGAAAAAAGAAAGTTGAAGTCTGGAATGCTAGGCCTTTGTTGAGGACAATTTCCGGCTCAGTTCCATTTCTTTCGCTGATTCTAGAGGATGAGTTTTGTGATACTTTCGAAGAGACTGTTAAATTTTTGAAACTGCTAATCACGATGCCTATTTCGACAACAGAAGCCGAGCGGTGTTTTTCAATGCTCAAGGAAATTAGCACTTTTTTACGGAACGCTATGAAAGAAGAACGACTGAGCGACTGAGGGATGCTATAGGCCTAGTGTCAAATGTCATTCATGTGTGATGATGATGGTGAGGTCCCATACTGCGAGGAGCGTAGGGGACGATGCGGGAGACCCGCACTGCTGTACTAGGCAGGGTCCTAGTGGAGGTGATTTGTCATTACCTTCCTCCAACCGTAATGGGGATGAATCATGATGATAAAGACGACAGTCATCTCGAGGCAGGAAAAATTCCTGACCCCATTTTTTTTTTTTAATTTCGTTTTGTTCGTATTAGTTCGTTGAATCTGCTCGGAGCGGACGTCACAAGACACCCGTTTCAGTTCGTCGTTGATCCATTAACTCAGTTTTTTTTATTACAGAATGCTGCTAGCCCCATCGGGAATCGAACCCGGGTCCCCGTGCGCGGGAAGCGAGAACGCTACCACAAGACCACGAGCTGCGGATCATTCATGCGTAAAACTGAAAATTCCAGTTCAAGAGTGACAGATTTGTTTACCAACAAGAAGTCCGCTCCCGGTAGCTGAGTGGTCAGCGGGACAGAATGACAATTCTAAGGGCCCGGATTCGCTTCCCGGGTGGGTCGGAGATTTTCTCCGCTCAGGGACTGGGTGTTGTGTTGTCCTAATCACTATCGTTTCATCCCCATTGACGAACAAGTCGCCGAAATTGCGTCAAATCGAAAGGCTTGCACCCGGTGAACCAACAAGAAGGAGCGGAAAATCGATTTCCAATACCGTTTCTACTAACTATTTTAAAGCTGTCTTCTCAAAGTCATGGAGTTGCTGCTTTTGGTAAGTATAACACTTTTAGTTTTAAATATTGGAAATTTGATTAAATTTGTTTCCTACAATCTAGATTACAAATTTAAATTATTTACGCATGCCCTATTATTTCTCGCACTAATGGCATTCATGTTGTTCTGACACTGTTCTGGCAGTTGGCTGCGACCGTAAACAAATGCTGACAGTGGGGGAAGAGTGGTGTGGTGGGACAAGCCACGCCTCGCTCTCACAGGATTTGCAGCCAATGTCCCTGTTCTATTCCCTTGCAGAGGCAGAAGTGACGTAATGGTCATATGGATCGCTGATCGCATCTGGTGTTTTGAAAGTTGTACTCAAACCCCGTGGCAAAGATTGGTCTCTGCACTCACGTCACAATAAGAACAGGGAACAACGCGCAAGGACAACACAAAGTATAGCGGAGTAAACATCGAGTTCGGTAGCGGCTACTGCGCAACTGCTTGTTGGCAGTGTCATAAACATGGTAGTTCAGACCCGACCTCTACCGGTATCTAGCGCAGCCATACATCAAAACACTTACTACTTAAGACTGTCATAAACGTGTCCGCACGCACCTTATAAACAGTGAGGAATTGCGCGGTCGATATGTGCGCTCGTCCGTGTATTTGTGCGTGCGATGGAGACGCAGTCGCTGTTACGTTTTGTTTCTCATGCAGACAGAGAAAAAGACAGCTAAAGCAAAATATCTCTCTCTCTCCCTCCCTCTCTCTCTATTTCTCTCTTCTTTCACGAAATCGCCGGCAGCGGTGGTCTCGCGGTTCTAGGCGCGCAGTCCGGAACCGCGCGACTGCTACGGTCGCAGGTTCGAATCCTGCCTCGGGCATGGATGTGTGTGATGTCCTTAGATTAGTTGGGTTTAAGTAGTTCTAAGTTCTAGGGGACTGATGACCACAACTGTTAAGTCCCATAGTGCTCAGAGCCCTTTGAACCATTTTTTTTGAACCGCTACGGTCGCAGGTTCGAATCCTGCCTCGGGCATGGGTGTGTGTGATGTCGTTAGGTTAGTTAGGTTTAAGTAGTTCTAAGTTCTAGGGGACTTATGACCACAGATGTTGAGTCCCATAGTGCTCAGAGGCTTTTGAACCATATTTTCACGAAATCGTATACAAACGCTTCCCGTCATGCTGACCAGGGATGTACCTATCTCTGTGCATAAGAACGGCGTCTTTGTAATAAGAGTTTATTTCTGTTTCCCTAAACACTTCATTTGATAAATATATTATGAAGTATATGCATTACTGACAAAATTTCCTAATACGTTTGACGTCATAAAACGAAGATTTTTTTTTTATTCAGCCAGTGGAATGTCGCTACAGCCACCAATGAGTTACACAAATATTATCAATATCTTTACATAGTTTTCATAAATAATTCAAACACTGATATGGAACTAACATTGTCACACTTGACATAAACACAGTGTTTCTCATGAATGTTGCGTATTTTTGATAAATAAGACATACATTTTGAACGTGGGAATATTATAAATTAGACCAATATTGTCAATATCTTTACATATTTTTTGATGATACTGACAGCTTAGAAGTCGAAATAACATTCTGAACACTTGACATAAACAATGTGTGTGTTTGTCTGATGATGCGAACTTTTTTTTTTTTTTAAATTCTGTCATCTTAGACATGAAAGCGACTTTGTGACAGCTGACATAAATACTGTGTGTGTGCATATGTGTGCGTGTGTGAGAGAGAGAGAGTGTGTTGTTGGAAAAGTTTACGTATTCTTGATAAGTAATACGATTGTGTGTGTATGTGTGTGTGTGTGTGTGTGTGTGTGTGTGTGTGTGTGCGTGCGTGTGCGTATGCGTGTAGTGTGCTTGTATGAGAGAGAGGGGCGCAGAGGAAATTCAATGAGGAGGTGGAATTTTTGCAGACGAAACTGCGTGCTTTCTGCTGACAAAGCATCTTGCCTCTCTCTCTTTCTCCTACATGTAGGCAAATTGTGTATTGGACATAATGGATACGGCACTGGGCCCGATACAAAACATATATAAGCACCGAGGAGTGTCCAGGGCTCACCATAGTTATATTATGAACTGCTGCACTTCTGTGATGTATTAGTTATTTCACAGACTGGGCAAGGACCAGAGCACTTTGTTTTATATTGTTGTGAGGGTGAGTACTTAGGGTAGGTATGACAAAAATATTCGGACACACGCGGGTAGGTACTTTACAAGTTGTCAGAATGCAGAGCTGTTACGAGGTACGGCAGCGTCGTCACATTTCACAAGCACGACTACGACGTATCTGCAGTGCCTTGTGGGGAATGAAGGGAGCGGTGAAGCTTCACAAGCAACGTGATTTTCAATAAAGCACACGAGTTATGTTGCCAGTGTACGCACGATGTCCCCTGTGCCCTTTAATTTGAGGATACAGTAGTCCTTCTTAGCAATATTGAAGTCAAAAACTTTACATTTGAAGTGAAAGTGAGTAGAATTATTAGAAAGAATAAAAATTAGAGCATTTTTTTTATTTATTACTTTCAGATGAAGTGCATAGGTCTTAAGGATATCAACTTGTCATAAAAATAAATAAATAAATAAAATGAAATAAAAATGAAACAAAAACAAAACGACGTGGCTTTAATGCTGTACAATAATTGTAATATATGTTTGTCTTTCAGTATATTCATTTGCTTGCTATTAGTCTGTCAACATATGCCATTTACTTAATTTGTTTCGGATTTTTTCTGAACCTTTGTAGGAGTCATGTGGTTGGCATTAAGTGCAAGTGTAATGAACAGCAGAGACGTTTCTTACTTACTCACGATAAGGACTGAACGCAAATAAATTAAATTTTATTTCATTCGAGGAAGTTTGAAATGATAGCTTCCAATTGGTGGCAGTTTTTTTTAAAGATACGATGTATAGTCTTGAACACTGAAAGAATATGAAATTTGTAACGAGTGAAAACATGTTTTGTTAATGCGCATACTGTATCGAGTATAATGAATAAATACAGGTACTGTGTGCTCTCTGAGAATAATGTAAATGTAATTATTGCATTTTCGTTTGGATATTTGGCTGAAGTGAAAGTAACATTTTTCGTTTGAATCTATGCTGACTGTGCATAAATAGGAGAATAAATATTCGAATATTTGAGTGCATTTGTATATCTAAAAGAAATAGAGGCAGCATGGACACAAGAAACCTTTAGCTAATGTATTGTATACATTTTTGACTATTCCATAAATGTGGCCTATATTGGATGAAATGCATATAGAGAAAGCAATTCGTAATATCTACAGTTATTTACAGCAGATAATAAGGATTTTGTGTGATGTATTTACATACCTTTTTGAGTATGAATGGTAATCTCTCCTATAATTTTGGGAACAAATTAATAATATTCATAAATATTTACAAATTATGTAAGTACCTAATCTGCAGTTTTAGTAGTATTTTTGTACTACTATTTTTAAATTCATTATACCAAAAAAACGAATTCAAAATATTAAAAGTATTGCTGTGGAGAAATGTGGCTCAGTAATCTCAGTCGTAATAGAGCACAGAACATTCATTTTATCAACATTAAGGAAGTAACTGCTGTTGGATAGACAATGGAGGAATATGCAGGTGGCAAATACTAGCACTGCACACCAGCACCACTTCTGTTCGGGTTCTCTTGTGTAAGTTTCTTTGACTGTTGTCGTGATCTGTTACACTCTTGTTTAGATGTTAGAACAATCTTCTATAGTATGCTGCTTGTAAATGTTCGTAGAAAAGTTGATTTGCTGTAAATAAATTGTTTAGTTGCACGTGATATGGAATTGTTTAACAAAAATAACAAATCAGGTTATGCCACAGTGTTTCTACTACTAATCAAGCTTCGAGTCCTCAAAAGTCGACTGTTATATAGTACAAATAACCTTGCTGTGGCACTCTCTGAACATTTGCCAGAATCCTTGGCAAGAATCACCATTTACGTAAGAAGCCCGTTTTTAAGAATTTAGAGTTGTCTGACAAACAGGACTGGTAAGCGAACTTCTTAGCAATTCAGTTAATTAATCATTATCAGTAAAGTGCAGTAGGTATTAGTTGCTCTGCTGTGGAATAATGAGGTGTTATGACATTTATTGCACGGATGACTTATGTTTCATACTTCGAACATGTGATGCAGTATACTAGGAGCAGAACTTCAATGACATGATATTCATTAATCGAAAAAAAGCATGCTGTTAGCAATAAATTTGTGGTGAAAAACACATCGTACTACTCAGAGTAGCAGAATAATGTTTGAGATGTGGATTTGAGATGTATTAGTCAACTCCACTTCTTAATCAGGTGGGATAGCTTTAAATAATGAAGCTACTAAATAATAGAGAAACACATGAAACAAAATATATGGCACCTATCTGTTACGAAAACTGTACTCGTAACCTGATATAGCCCAGACTGAACTACGGCACATGGCTGAACGCACAAAATAAGTGGCATGAGCCAAGGTATGCCATACAGGCACACATGAGGGAGCGACCATGGTCAATAATTTGTGTAGTCAGTAATTTGCTGAATGGTTCAAATGGCTCTGAGCACTATGGGACTCAACCGCTGAGGTCATTAGTCCCCTAGAACTTAGAACTAGTTAAACCTAACTAACCTAAGGACATCACAAACATCCATGCCCGAGTCAGGATTCGAACCTGCGACCATAGCGGTCTTGCGGTTCCAGACTGCAGCGCCTTTAACCGCACGGCCACTTCGGCAGGCTGAACTGGTCGCAAATGAGGGTTTTGTACTGCAGACAAAACTAGAAAAGTGTATTCATTCATTTATTAATCCATTTTTACGCTTTTCGACGTTAGCCATTATAAGAATCTGTGCATAAAAAATTTATGCATATGTAATACAAATATGTGGCGGCAGTCAGGTCTAGCATATGGCAAATAAAAGGTTGTTGTTGTGGTCTTCAGTCCCGAGACTGGTTTGATGCAGCTCTCCATGCTACTCTATCCTGTGCAAGCTTCTTCATCTCCCAGTACCTGCTGCAATCTACATCCTTCTGAATATGTTTAGTGCATTCATCTCTTGGTCTCCCTCTTCGATTTTTACCCTCGGCACTGCCCTCCAATACTAAATTGATGATCCCTTGATGCCTCACAATATGTCCTACCAACCGATCCCTTCTTCTAGTCAAGTTGTGCCACAAATTTCTCTTCTCCCCATTTCTATTCAATACCTCCTCATTAGTTATGTGATGTACCCATCTAATCTTCAGCATTCTTATGTATCACCATAGCTTCTATTATGTCAAATAATTACAGATGAGTCACATGTAGGAAAATGGAACGACACTATACATGAAGACTAGAAACATCCGTAATTTTACAAAAGAATACCTCCTGGTTCCGATAAAAACTACAGGATTACATAGTTACGTTGTTGTCTTGCATCGAACATGAATAGTCTATGAGTACAGACAGGTACAACGCATGGCCACTAGGTGGGGCGACAGTACATTCCTGCTGGCAACCAGAGCCACCAAAGAAGAACAGGGGCAACAAAATTAACTACTTATAACTATAAAATAAGTCATCAATGACATTGGATAATCTGTATCGATAAAATGAAATTGGTGCAATGGCCAAGAGGTTAAATTATTTTAATGAATGGTACATAGTTGGCTAATTCAGTCGGAATTTATATGAAATCTGTATCAAAACACTCCTGCGATGTTTTAAAATATGAGTGTGAGCAATCTAGATACTTCCACTGGTAGTTCAACGTGAAGTGATTGACTTGCGACCGCGCGGTTCAGTGCACAAAGGAAGTGGCGAGAGTTCACTTAAGTTATTCGGTATTTATATGAAATTAATAAAAACACTGCTGCTATATTTTAAAAATTAAAAAAAAAAGAAAAAAGACGGGCGGACTGCATGTAGTGAGGTGTTCGTAGAGTAACGTGCCTAGACACAGAGGTCCGTGTACACACTGAATCCTGTGACAAGTATCAAATGTAAGGGAACTGGTCAGTACGCGAGAGACTGCATGGAGTCCACCTGCCATGCACAGAGAAACAGAAAACTGCAAGGAAAATTAGGGCATAAGAAAGCAGCCACCTTATTCCTTCCCGGAAAAGTATTGACAATCTACTGCGAAAACTGAAATGAATTTGTGGAGCTGGAGGCAAAGAAGGCAAAGAACCGCAGGCAGAGGCAAAGAACTGCAAGAGAATCTTGTGGACAGCTAAGTGTGAAGAAGCGCAGTACGAAGAAGCAGCTTGAAAGATAGCGGGAGGCGTAATCCGCCTGAAGGTCTTAGGATTCAGGGACCTGTTAATATGCTTGTGAAGACAGAGCGAACTGTAACCTTCGAATTACGAACGAGAAGCGTAATGAAAGTGACGCATTGCTTCCACGTAGTCGGGGAAGACGTGAATCTTTCATTTGATGGAGTGGTGGGCAGAGACTTAGTCAAGGACAATGGAGACGTAAGTAAGTACACACCAGAAGTCTATGGATGTGAGCGAACGGATCGAAATGAAGACGGAGCACGTGTGTAGCCTTCGCACAGTTCGGGAAAGGAAAGACTCTTACGGAACAGGCTTGGGCGCGAAGCAAACCACGCGTAGAAAGCGAACACTAGTAGGGACAGAAAGCAAACTGTCGACTTGAAGCACAAGCAGGCAACAGGCATTGCTGGAGAGACATTAAAAATTGGGAGCGAGAGACATTAACAAGACTAACAGTATTGCCTCGAGAGGAACGAGTATGCAGATTGAGAATAGGAACAACGGAATGGGAGAGGCTGACATTCATAAACAGGAGATCACGAAGGGCATGTATCTATCTGTGGCGTTGGTAAAAGTGGACTCAGGGACATGCAAATGAGAGTGTAGTACTGAAGCAGTAATCAATCACAGGGTGCCTCGTCAGTAAGGACAAGCCACGTCTGAAAGCGTGAATAAGTATGCTGAAAGAGAATATCCTTGATAGTTATTTAAACGTGGAGGAGAAAGCACCCAGCTGTGCACGATCTACGGAGATATTTTTCATTTGCCTGGAAATAAGTTAAGGAGGTAGCATCGGGGACGCATCATGCACGCTGGTTGCAACAGCTTGTTGCCAGCCACTTCAAGCCACCGTTTTTCCCCACTCAGCCATCATCTTCTTTGTTACCCATGGCATTAGAATCTGTTGCGTACGCAGCTCGTGGTCTTGCGGTAGCGTTCTCCCTTCACGCTCACGGGGTCCCGCGTTCGATACCCGGCGGGGTCAGAGATTTTCTCTGCCACGTGATGAGGCGGTGTTGTATGTCTTTCATCATAATTTCATCGTCACTGACTCGCAAGTCAAGTTTTTTTGGACTTGCAATTCGGCGGCTGAACACCCCGCATGGAGTCTCCCGGCCAACAATACCGTACGATCATTTCATTTCAGAGCCTGTGGTGAACTGCAGTATTTTCCTGGCAAGAAATGGCCTCCGCATGGAACACAAATGAGCTCACTACTTCCGCACCCATGCGCTACAATAAATACAGGCCTGAGAGTACGTCTTTGTGACGTCAGCAATGTAGTGTTAACAGCCAGCCGACACGAACAAATGCTTTGTCTACGATTTCGTCAAAATTCTTTGGCCAAACTACTTTGCTGGAGCTATTATACGATCGCAAAATTTTTCGTAACAAATTTTCAGGAATGGATGGTTCAAATGGCTCTGAGCACTATGGGACTTAACTTCTAAGGTCATCAGTCCCCTAGAACTTACAACTACCTAAGGGGCTCCGGAAAGGCTCAAAATCATGAAAAGTTAAATTTTTACTTTTCTGCGTTTTCTGAATCTGCAGACTATTACCTTTTAATAGATATATAATTTATTCAATTCCGAAGACTACAACCATTTTTAAATTTTTTTTGAAATGTGTTCTACATGGGCGTGACCCACTGTGGCGCTGTTAAACTGCTGTCAAATGGTGTTATTATTAACGTCCGTGTTCATCAGGTACATTTTAGTGATGTGAGATAAAGTATGTGTTGTGGCTAACCTGTGATGGTTCAATATATATCACTGGTGTGATTGTCGATTGTTTCATGTTTATTTACTCTGTCGTTATCTCGAAAATATTCGTAATTAATTCTGTTTCTTGAGTCTCTGTTTTGTTGAAGTATAATAATGAGTAAAAGTAAAGTTATTAGAAATCCTCTGAAGGCTTTTAAGAAAAGGAGAAATGTTGGAAAGCCAAAGGTATGTGTTATTACTGTAAACAATAAAGACGATAACCAAGTGAGTGAACCTAACCTCTCGTACACCTGCCCATAGCACTCAAAGAAAATACTTCACACAAGAAGCTTGGTTCAATGAGTGAAAACTATGAATGTTTTATGGGCGAATCGGATGTGAATGAAATATTTGATATGTCGGTTCTCAAAGGAATTTTTTCGAACTGTGTAAGATGTATTCATTGTAGTGAAGTTGGTCTGGAACTCTCCATAATAAAGCACGTAGGACTTGCTAGTGAAATACAACTGAAATGTGATAAGTGTTCATACATGACCACCTGTTGGAACAGTGTTGCAGTAACTGCAACTGAAGAAAATGGTAGCAAAATCTACGAACACAACAACGAGCGATGCTTGCTTTAGACAAGGAACGCCTTCGGGCTGCAGACAGTTCTGTAAAGGGTCTAGAAATACAAGCAAAAGTAAACAGGAGGAGGAACAAGAGGAAGCTGGAGGAGGAGTTTGCAGAGGATGAAGATAATCCATCCTATGGACCTGGAATGCACTAAAAAGTTAATCCAATCTTTGTCGCTCGATTCCCAAAACTTTTATTTTCTCATACTAATTACATGTTTTCTAAGGATCTTCCAAACATATTTGTTTCAAACTTTCAGTAAATGTTACACAGTACCTTCTGCATAATTTAACACAGCCTTTTTCCAAAAAACTGTATATTTTTGAATATATAAATAAAAAATTGCAAAAAAATGTTGTGAACTTTCATTACAATTGAAAAAAAAGTCATCTTTAATAACTGAACAAAAATTTTGTAAAATCCCTGTGATAAGTTGTAGCCCATATTCCAATAAATAATCTGTAAAAAGTTCAACTTCCTACCTCAAATATTTTGTGAGGAAAGATGTAATTTATAAGCGTTATTTTAACATTGCAAGTATAGGGCGTTCCGGAGCCCCTTAAACCTAACTAACCTAAGGACATCACACACATCCATGCCCGAGGCAGGATTCGAACCTGTGACCGTAGCGGTCACGCGGTTCCAGACTGTAGCGCCTTTAACCGCTTGGCCACTCCGGCCGGCTCAGGAATGGATACCAAACAGATTACAACAGCATATGTTGGTGACGAGTGCGTTGTTTGAAAAGAAAGAGAAATGGAAATGACTGTGAGTGAAACCTTGGATAGCGAGAGGAGGAGCTCGAAGCGTTCAGTAGAATTTTCTCCGTGAGCTTGTGGTGTAACAGACGACAAGTGGTCTGTTGCATGCGCCATCTATCGCCCCAGGCCTAGCACAAATTCTAATTAAATGATAAAATTGAGTTGCGGGCTAGGATTTGTTAGTTATGTGCATAAATACTGCGGAAGTATTTGGTTTTTATATGTGCAGATAATTCAAACACCGAGCCAACTTTCGTTGACGCGGCAAGTAGCGGGCCCCCATGCAGCAAACACTGTGAGGCTGACGACGTCGCTCCAGGGAGGTCCAGAGTCGCGGCGGCGGGATA